>NC_044254.1:14144782-14444782 GCF_003957555.1 Calypte anna | reverse complement strand
CAGAAATTACATTGCTGCAATGTTGTGAGGCTGCAGCTGGGTAACTGTTAAGTTCTGACCACCATGCTGTAAAAGGATATGAATAAATTGGAAGGAAACCAAAAACAGCAGCAAAAAACAGGATGAACTTGCGAAGATCAAGAGACACTGATACCTGCAATCCTGAGAACAAATTTAAATGCATCTATGTATCTAGCACAGGCAAGATGAGCTTATTCTCTGTGCTAGACCAGGCTGGGTGTGGAAACTGGCATGTGTCGAGTTCATGGTATTTTTCCTAGTTGTAAATGATAGCTAGGAAACAGGAGGGTATCTGAGGAAACACCTGAAAAACAGCAATAGAGTTTTTTCTGGATATTACTAAGTGGTAAATGAAACTCTAAATTGTACTGAGTTCATCATCCTATTACTTCTGAGATGACTCAAATAATGTTTATTTAAAGGAAAATACTACGTGGATAAAAAAATAAATAGGTCACCACTATTCTGACTCAGAATATTCATTCTTCTTGTTTTATAGATTTGCTGTATCTAGAGGTTACATATTCTCCTATCTCCAGAAAATAAAAGCAATGTGGAACCAATAGAAAGCCACGACTTCCTATGCAAAAGCTGCAAAAGGCTTCCCTGAATCCTTGAGTGGCCTCTTGAGGCCACCAGGTGTGGTGGAATCCTAAAGTGTTTCTGTAACTGCCTAATATCCATCCAAGTTCCTCTGGTCAGGAACCTTAATGTAGAATGTGAAGGAGATTTTCATTCCAGGGCACCTCTGACATGGATAAATTAGCAATCAGTGTATCATGATTGTGCAGAAATAAAATACACATCAAACTCGCTGTGGGCTTTGTAATCTGTTCCGGCTACGGTCAAACATCCTATTGGATATGACTGCCTAGCAAAAAAATATTTCCTGCACAAGGACCATCTGTTTTCCTAGCATCTTTCTATTACATGCTACTCGTTGGCAAAATGCAATGAAAAAAATCTCTTTAGAGCTTGCCTTAGATATTGGTGATGGAGGTTTGTTCCTCTCCTGAACTAAATGATGTGTGTGAAGTGTTTGTATTGAGCAGAAGCAAAGCACAGATGAAATTTTCATACTTCCTGAAGGTAAAGTGCACAAGACAACAAAATAAAAAACGTGTTTTTTCCCATTTCTTCAATTTATTGCCATATTTCATAGACTCATTTGCTATGGGAAAAAATTACTAACTCTTGAAGGCACTTAATAGAACAACAGCATTTTAAAGGAAATTAATACTTAAGGCTTCATTAATTTCTGTTCTGCAATGAAACAACAGATCTCAATTGGTTGGCTTACAGCAAGGTCAGCCCTCAGACATTACTCAAGCAATGTACTTACTGCCACATTGTTGTAAAAGTTTTAAGTTTAGAGGTTTGGAGGGGGGTGGGGGTTGTTTTGGTTTTGGTTTTTTGGGTTTGTGGGGGTTTTTCGTTTGTTTGTTTGTGTTTTGGTTTTGGTTTTTGTATGTTTGTTATTTTTAAAGCACATTGTGATTTGTTCCTACTAGTGTGGCCACAGCATGTTCACCTCAAATTCTTCTTGTACCATTTCCAGAAAACAGAACTTGTACCAGGTCAGTGGTAATACAAATGTGTTTCATACTCCTTTCTGCTGCTGCATTCCTGGCTGGCCTGTTCAAGGGGTAGGGAATATTTAAACTGGCAGTGGGTGTCCCTTTGATCAATGTACTTCCCAAGGCCAGCATATGAGCTTTGTTACTTCGGTAACAAAAAATTTCTGGTACCACTGAGGTGAGGGTCCAGTAAATTGGTTATTTTGTATCAGGAAGGTACAGTATAACCCATAGAACCAAAGGTTTTTAAGTGTGCCTCTACTTTATGCTGCTTCCCCATGACTTGGCCCTTTTAACTTTCATGTGCTTTGACTGCAAGAATTTTATCCCTATACAATGCTATACTGTATCACATTAAAAACTAACCACAACAAGCATTCCTGAGTATCCTCAGAGTATTGTTTATTCAGTTTCTGGAAAGACTGAAATCCTCCTGGGGGGGTATGTCAGGGAAGAGGGTGTTTTTGTTACTTGTTATTTGCTTTCTTGCATAACATTCTTTCATCGTTTTCAGAAGTCAGGTTTTAATCTAAGCCCTAATTATACTTTGTTTTGAAAACACTAATGCTAAGAAGTTTTTTACCAAAGGTATCTGATTTGATCCACTTCTTGTAACAAATAATTCAGAATTAGTTTTACTTAATATGATGTGATAGGGATGTAGCCTAACAATGGGAATATTTGAAGAAAATTAACTTTTTATCATAAAAGTTTTACAATTTTATTTAATGAATGCCACAAGCCATTTTTAATAGGAGACAGCTCCTTGATAAAATCTCCTCACCACCTGCATTCCTCTCACCACCTCTCCCAAAAATCCTATCAGAGGATCAAATTCTGGCACGCGTTCTTGTAAACCCCACTCCCAGGGCTGCCTTAGCCACTTGTGGGGCTTCTTCCACATCCCAGAAATAAGGGGACTAATAACTGACTGACTGATTGCAGGGGGATAAAAGACTCAGATCAGGAATCTTTTTGTTCCTCTAATACTTTTTATTTTAAGGGATTGAACAAGGGGAGTTTACAATGGACAATTCACCATAGCACCCAATCATACTCCACGCAGTTCACAGCCAAGCAGCTCTTGCCTGCTTGGAACCTTCACATGAACAATCAGGCACATGTTTTCCATTGCAGGTCTGCTTGCAACCAGCTCTGTAACTCGAGTCACATTCATTACAGCTGCTTCACAACAAAACAGTATGTAGTTTGAATTTATAGATATTTATCCCAGTTGTCTTTGCAAAAATCACAGTATTCTGGAATATTCGCTTACAGGCAGCCCATTCTGGGAGGGGAGGGAAGTTTGAGTTACGTCCTGACAACTATACTACCAAATTCTTTTTCAAGTGCTGACTGTCTGTTTTCTGAGATGGTGTTGTTCTGTTCCACCATTTACTAATTACTCAAGAGATAACCATACTGTTGTGCTTACAACTTGCTGCTTTCAACCCAGCAATATCTGTATATCGGGGCCTTAAAATGCTGAGACATCCCACACATTTAAATTGTAGCTACAATATCTATATGTCAGTTTTAAGTGCTTCAGTACATGTTAAGCTTTGGCATGCAAATCTGAAAATTAGATTTACCATGCAACTTCCAAATATTAATGTCAGTCATCCCCTGTTGCTAGTATCAGCCTAAGTGGAATGCTAATTTGCAGCCTTCAAAGAAGTCTCAGAATAAGCAGGGAAGAAACTCAGTGCTGCAATTCAGCCACATGCACGTTGTTTGGGTTAATCCCTGCAAGGCTTTTTTTCATATTCCTGTGCAACAAACTGGAGTTTGAGAAATAATTCCTCCTCATGATTTTACTGGAAAGTATGAGAAAGGCCTCTGAAAAAACTTAAACTACATTAAATAAGATGTCAAAATAAATGTTCAGGTAGCACAAGAAACACAATTGCTATCATTACAAGTGGTGTGAGAGGAGAGGTCACTTCTCAGAGAACAGGACAACTGTGATCAGCAGTGCCCTGAGATGGCTTCACAGCCTCCTTTGTGAGTGCACGTGTGTTTCACGAAGTGCCATTAGGTGCTGGAGTTGGGTCAGCTCTAGCTGGCTGTGCTTGTGCTCTTCACTTTACATTCCTGGATGGCATCCCATGGCTGCTGCTTTCTGCAAGTCTGCTAAGGAAGGCAGAGAGAAAAGTGGGGATGTACTGCTAAGCTACCTCTGCTGCTTTCAGTGGTTAGGTCAGATCCAACTCATGGTCCCAAAAGCACCACCCAGTTTGAAGCATCCTGCACAACTAAGCAAGGGAGCTGCAGATACAGAGTTCTACCAGCCACAGGATCTCAAGGGGGTGGTTACCGGGAGAGCAGTTCTTCCAAGACATCACTTGGGGGCCAGCAGAAGAAATCATTCTTCAACAGTTAACACTGGTCCAAATAAGCAGCACCAGCAGCTACTTGGGCCCAGAGAACATCGCAGCACCACAGGCAGGGTTTCCTTTTACTTGGGGCCACACAGTGTTCTAGGGCAGGAGTTGCAGGTGTGGAGGCAGTGGTAAGGAAGTGCTCCAATAGGGTGTCCCTGCCCTCCCTGCTCACCCCCACTCAGTTTGCCACCTTCCTGATGCACACAGTGCAAGCAGCAACCCTCCCCCTTCTCTTCCCACTAATCTTTACAAGTTTATAAACCTGACAAACAGGGTAATAGATGGCTTTCAAAGATATGCAGCTTACTTATCAGGAGGAATGGAGTTGGATACAGCAGCACAGGATTTTTCTTTATCAAAACTGACAAAAACCTGAAAGATGGATGCTACCAGATGCCACAATAAATTCCAGTTCCCATCAAACATACTTTAATGAGTCATTAATATCCTCCCACTGGGATGGAGGGAGATTTCCCTGCTGGTCAGTGCTCCTACACTGGGTTGACTTTTTTCCTGAACCCCTCCACATAGTTAACAGAAACATACCATTTGTTCTTAAGCTTTATGTTCCTTAGTTCAGAACTAATCTTTCTGGTAACAATAGGCAAAAGATGTTCCCCCTTTGACTTCTACATTCTGCTTCCCAGAAATGAGTTTATCAAATTTGTAATTAAGTATATGTATATAATATACTGTATATATAGTATACAGTATATATTACTGTAATCAAGTATACCAGACCTAAGCATAGGAGGGATTTTTAACAACTCTCCCCAAACTTGCTGGTGACCAAAGAGTCAGAAGGGGCCTGCAAGTTGGGCTCCTGCATCTGGCTGGATAAACACAACAGTTTCCACTGTCTGGAGAACAGAGCTCAGATGAAAGACTTTGGACTGGTGTTCTCATGCCAGTAGCTTTTCAGGTGTCACATCAGTGCCAGAGCAGGAATGTAATTTCCTCCAAGCATTCTAAGGCACAGTTCTTCTCAAAAGACATTCTTTGACCTCACTATCATAAGAGCTAGGACAAGTGATAATTTAGATCTGAACTTTATTATAGAATAATAGAATAAATGTATGCCGACTATTCCAGTTAATAACCAGTAGGGGTACAGGAAAAGTCTGGGCAGGCAAAGAACAGAATAAAATAGATGAGATGGAAACACACAGGAGGAGAAGCAGCTAAATGAAATGGAATTCCATCTAAAAGGAAGAGACATTTGTTTCCATAGCAGGACGGAGTAAGAAGTAACCAGTCCACTGGAAGTTTTCACAGCCAGGGTCCCTCAGAAAATTGACTGCTGGTCAGCCTACACACGGCAGTATTACTGAGCACAGGGCACTGGCTGAGAGTGAAAAGAGAACACTGAGCATTTTGTTGGCTCTTCTTATTGTGGAGCAGTTGCAGTCCCCATCCTTTGACTATCCAGATTAGAGACAGCTCCCTTTAGGCTGTCTGGGAAGGGAAGGGAAGGGAAGGGAAGGGAAGGGAAGGGAAGGGAAGGGAAGGGAAGGGAAGGGAAGGGAAGGGAAGGGAAGGGAAGGGAAGGGAAGGGAAGGGAAGGGAAGGGAAGGGAAGGGAAGGGAAGGGAAGGGAAGCATTTTTGGACTGCATGCCTACATCTTGCCCTGCTATGCAAAGACAGGCTGAACCTTGGGAACAAATTCCATCCTGATTGAAAAGCGCTTCCTAAGCATAACTTTGTGAAGTAAAGCACTCAGAACAACGATTAAAAAGAAAACCACCCAAAGCAGCTTAAGCACATGCCTAAAGTTAAACAGATGTTTAGGTTTCATCTGAAGTGGGGCTCGTGCTGACTCTGCAGTACTGCAGATTTTCAGGACTGACTGACTTGCAGTTACTGCAGGCCCTTCATTCTGCTGATATGTGCTCCTTGGTATGCACATACTGCAAACACTGACTCAGATGCCAGATTTCTGTAACATACACAAAGCCATAAAAGTACTTCTCAAACTCTAACAACCTAGTTCATTCAAATAAAGCACGTAAATTTCCTGCAAAATTAAATACATACATATTTCTGTGCTACACAGATACAAAATGTTCTCTTGCCTGATTATTGACCCAGTGATCTTAATATACCACATTAAACCCATAGTGTGCAAGAATAAAAACGCAAGGGGAGGTGAAAAATATAAAGATTGCTTTAAGGCACTCTTTTCAACTGGTGAAATTTTAAGAAGTATTGTATCCACAGTGTTTAGAAAATAATAAATGTGTTACAAATATTTTAGTTTAATCTCAAAACTCTTCATCCTTTGCTAGCCTAAAGCATCAGGTTATTCCAAATGGATGTTATCTGCTTTAGAGACAAACTCCATTGTGGGGGAAGCTCTAGTTGCCAAGAACTTGGCAAGACAGATTTGCAGTTAGGTACTTCCCTCTACCCTAGGGAACCTGGGCTATAAAAAGAGCAGGAGACAGACCCAGATTTAACTAAATGAAACTGCACCCACTCCAAAAGCAGTATGCCAAGTTTCAAAATATTCTCTCCCGCAAAGAATCTTTAAAGATATGTTTCCAACACTCATCTCCAGAGCCTGCTCAATACATACATGCTCATTAGGGTTTTATACAGAAATACATCTCAGTGAGGCCTGGGTAATGCAACTTTGGCCAGAATTAGAACATATACAGAGAACATGCTCATGCATTGTCTATAAAACTCTGTCCATTACTTACAGTTGGCAATCAACGCATATAGAAAACAAGAGTGGTTGTGAAATAGATTGCAAAATCTGCTGTTGGAAAAAAACCCAAACCCACCAAACAAAAAACCCTCTGTGCCAGAGGTACATAGACAGCCTGTGAATAAATGAGCATATTCCTGCAAAAGGTTACTGACTATGAAGATAAACTGGCATAGACATCCTTCCCAAGTGCTCCAGACACACAGCAACTAACAGCAACAAAATAAGTTATACTGAAAATATCTCGTTCTTACAATTTCCTTTTCCAAAAAGCTGCAGATGCACATGTCACTTGGGAAGAAGTGGTAAGAGGGACACAAAATGCTCAAGGCTTGCCACACTTGGAAAAAAACAACCAAACAAAAAAAACCCCAAAATAAATTTTCTAGCCCTTCCTAGTTTCTAAAGCGTACAATGAAGAAGCAGCTTAAATGATTCATTTAAGACAAATCTATGAGAGAAAGCCTAAGAAAATATCTTAAAAGATAAAATGAATGTACTGCATTCACATGTGAGGATCTCAATGACTTGTGCAGATTCTTCCTTTCCTACCTTGTTGCATTTGTTGAAACAAACCTGGTTACCCAGAAACTTTAGCTGCACAAAGTAAGCTCATCCATCACAGGGATGAAGGCACACATGGAAGTTCAGTCAGTCCGAGCAACAGGAATGTGCCCCAGATAGAAACAAATGCAATATGGAGCACTTCAGTGTACCAGCAAATTGTTTCCGTTTCAGAAAATCTCAACTAATTCTTTTATTAAGTACTCTATACAGTTTTTTTTAAATCAGATCTAAAAATTATCAGAGCTTGGTCAAGCCTTTGTAAGGGACCAAAGTGCTGCTTGAACCTTCACACAAATTCCACCATTTTTGTACAGAGAGACCACAGCAAAGCACAGGGAAAGGGATGGGACATCTGTAGCAAAAAGGATTAAAGTTCTTTGTAAAATTGCTGGATTTCTAGCAGCATAGAAACTGCATAATAACTTTTCAAAATCTGATTTTTCCATTAGTTTTCATAACAATGAACAGTGCTAGAAGTGTGTAAGATACTCTTTCTCTTCACCCCGAGAGAGCCATAGTTTCTCAGTGATCTCTCAGATGGGGCAATACTTGAGGCAGCAGAATTCTCCAGCATGGGTTAACAATCCTTTCAGAGGAACCAGGGAATTTGCCCCCAAAAACATGGGCGGCACCTCGAGACCTTCTAAATGTCCTATGTATATTATAGCCTGGTTTTGTCATTATAAAACTGCACTACAAAAAAAGTTTATGGAATGTCTTGCTTAGGGTGTTGATGATGTAGAAATATGTAATTTCAAAACAAAAACAAGTTTTGTTCATCTTCAAAGAATGTGCTATTCTGATAACGACCATCTCCAAGTAAACTGAGGAACCACTGGGAACTGCAGCAATGTGAAATTCATTCTTCTCCGAAATACACAGGAACTGTTTATTTCTTCATGTGCTCAGTCATGATCTGGATTTCCATTTAGTTATTACTGTAGTGAAGTGAAATGGGAGCTATAGCATCCTGGTAGATTAATTATGGCCCACTTTTCCATCTTCTTTTGTATTTTGCTTCTAATGTTACAAGACAGGCAGGCTGTTACACCCTCCTCCTCCTATTTCTAGTTAATCTTTAGAAGGAACCACCTAGCACCTCAGTTTAGAATTTGCTGGTTTGCAGGGAGATTTTACTGTAGTTTCCTTTCAAAACATGGGTTTGCTTTAAGATAGTGTTTGGTCCTTTCCAACCAGGTGAAGCCCAGCCTTTGCTGTGTGCTGGTGCTGCAGGCCCTGGTTCAGGCAGGGGTATCCAGGCAGGGATACCAGAGCCTGACCTTGGCAGGTAAAGGTGCCAGCTCAGATGGGCTGTGCCAGGGGAGTTCTTGTCTTCTGGGTCAGAACTATTTACAGGCAGCCAAGATTAGGGAATGAAGGGAGGGAACATGCATGCAACACCTGTATAGCACAGCCTTCTCTGGGTTCTGCTTTCACCTTTTTTTTTTTTTTTTCTTAAGAGGTTGTTCATGCCAAAATCAAATGTCAGAATTTGTCTTTTTTATTTCTGGCAGAGGAGGTCACAGCTGTCCCAGCTACACATCAGAGATCAAGCATCCCCCCTGGTATACAGGTGAAGTAAGTTTTCTCTTGGGTAGTCATCTCTCTCACTTTTTTTTCTCTTTTTTTTTTTTTTTCTTCAAGACTGAGGCATCTTGCTTAAGAGTTCTGTTTCCTCAAATTCAAGATACCTGCAGTATAGCCATTGCAGTATAGCCAAATATCACCACAGGCAATGAAATACTTCTAAATAAACATCAGCAAGGTTCAGACTTGCAGCAGGAGCTCCAATGCCTGATAAAACACCACAGGAAGAACACTGAAGAAATGAGCACCACCCCTGCTCTGGTCCCTACAACAACAGGAAATTTGTTAAACAAAAGTCTGAGCTCATCCTAAGAAGCAATCAATGCCCACAGAACAGGGGAAAAAGATATGACCTGGAAAGAGAGGTCAGGAAACATGCTGGCAATCAGTTTAGTCATGGGCAGCCAGACACCTTGAGAAGCTTTGTTGCCTGTTGAGATGCAAGAACAGCACAACCCTGCTCAGGATGGAGTTGATTTCCATTGGCTTCTGCAGCACTCTGAAGCACAGGAGACTTAACAGACCCACCTCAGAAGAGCTGGTATGCATTGCTTGGTGGCAGTGTCAGGCAGCTCCCAGCTGGAGCACCATGTGTAATTCCACTCTCAGTAGCAAGCCTGTGCCCCGGTAAAAGAGCAGCAGGAGGAGCAGGGCTGCTCCACAAGACATGAGCCAGGAGCTAAGGTGACCACGGTGCAGGCAGCTCCCTCACCAACCAGATGCAATTTCACAGCGTGTGAACAGGACAGGCAGAGCACGGTGCTGGCGCATCTGCAGTCCCAGGTAAAGCAAAGGGATAAACTGGGTCCAGGGTCTATGCAGAGGGCCCAGTCAGGACCAAAAGAAGATGGGGCTGGGGACAAGGCAACAACTCATTCCAGCCTCATCCAGGAGGCAGGGCCAGAGCTGGAGATGAGCACACTCAGGAAACCTGAGCTGAAGCACAGCCCCGGGCCGTGGTGCTGAGGCTAGAGGGGGAGCTGGTGGGGACTGGTGGAGCACTGGAGGCCCTGACATAGAGGTTCAAACCCCAACTGCCTTGGCTCATTGCAGGAGGAGGTTACTGCTGTGACCCCATTGCTTTTATCTTCATGTTTCCAAAAAAAAAAAAGGCAGCTGCCCCAACACTTCAGTCGCTCTTAAGAGAACGGTTTTTAGAACAGCTGTTAGGGTAATTAAGAGCTCGTGCTGTCAAATACATTGACCGTGCAATTTTTGAGGTTTACTTCATTTATACTTTTTAAAGACAGCCTCGGGAACCTTGGCGTTGCTGGCTTTAACTTAGTATTGAAAACGTCTTACTGTCATCTTTCAACCTCCATTTGTGCCTTTCACACAAGCTGCTTCCTGCCACATCACACTCATTTCTGGTTTTCTGTATAAAATAAATCAATAAAAAGTCACAGCCTGGGCCTACGCTTGTTCCATAACTCTGTGCAAAAGGGGTGCAGGATTTTGGGGTGCTGAGTGGCCACAGCTGAGAAAGCAGACGTGGCCAGCTCAGATTTTACTTCCTGTAAAACCAGAATATTGAGCAGTTTGCTGAGCTTTGGAGTTTGTATAATAATTATTCCACTAAAGAGGTAGTCTGGGAAAGGAAATTGAGGCAGGCATGGAAGCAAACCTCCTGCTGGGTCTGCAGCGTGGGACTTTGCTGTAATCAAGTATTTTAGAGTTGGTGAGTACACCCCATTGCAAGCATGAGTAATTGGTCACTGCTCAAGTGGGCTGTGAGAGACTTGGCTGCAGCAAAGGATACAAGAGCAGGGCTCCAACTGAGCTTGACTCAGCAGAGTCAACCTGCCCTGCTCCTGCTCTTCTCCTAACACCAGTCATGGATTCTGCATGCCCCAAATAATTCTCAAGCTGCTTCCTTTCTAACCAGGAAGCTGCTCCAAGTGATGAAAGGAGAGCGAATTTGCTTTGGGGAGTGCTGGAGCAAGAAATGTCTTGTTCTTAGGCTCTGGTGCCAAGCACCCCAGAGGTTTCCAGTCATCATGAGATGTTCCTGCAGGACAGGCTGCTCAAACCTGGTCCCGAATTGGCACAGGCCAGTATGGGCCTGGGCACCATCCCAAGCTTCTCCTGACACCCAGGAGCACTGTGGAAAAGGAGAGTTTAAAGCAAAGAGAAACTCTACAGAGGATTCAATATGCTGAATTCAGATACATCAAGTATTTGCAAATCCCTTGTCTCTGAAAGAAATGGGCTGAACTGCTGCACCAAAACATGAAGTATGTTTCTAAATGCAAATGTAGAAACATACATCCTCTCCCAAACCCCGAATGCAGTTTCTGCAATTTTTTTTTTGTCAAAACCTATGTGCCCATCAAATATTTGCATTCATGTCCAGTGGGACACTGGGAGCACAGTTCTTGCATGGAAGCCTGAGTGTAAGAGAGCTTATCAATTTCATATTGGCCAGTGAAAGAAAGCAGCTTTCTCTCCACCTATAGGAACTCTGGAAAGGGAGGCTAGTTGGATAATTTTGAACAAGTTTCACAAGCAAAGTTGCAAGAACAGAAAGTTCTTGTAAGCTTAGCTGGTATAGGAGGCAGAAGTGTCCAACCCATACAAACATTACTGCAAAGGAAGTTCCTGCACTGCTGGTGGCAGAATCCACACACCTGCAGTCACAAACTGGTATTTAGTAAGCATGTGCTAGTGACCCTCTTCATTTCTGCCTGTCCAAGCAGAGATGGCTTTCCTAGGAGATAGAACCAAAAACCGCTCTTCATAGTTGAAATATTTGTAGTAGTATTAAGGTATGATCATTTCTTCGTGGTCTGAGGGTTTCACCACTGTGTCACCCAGCAGGTTACTGGTAAACAAAGCATCTCTACTCAGTACTGATGATGAGACAGTGACAAACAATTAACAGTCCCAATATTGCCCATTTTGTAAAGGAGGTGCCCATTTGCTATGTAACACACTGACCCTTGGAGCTCGCATCCACTCCTTTGCTGCTTCTCTCTAATTTGGCACAGATGCCAATTCCTTGGCACTCCTCCCCGTGGAGCTCCTCCCAGTGGAGCTCCTCCCAGTGCGAGGTGATGGGAAGTGAAATACAATCTCCTCCATGTACCACTCCCTATGTTTTCTACTTATTTTTAAAAAACCTAAGAAATAGCTGTATCTGTTGATTATGCTAAAGTTAGAAATCACATCCTCCCAGATTTTTTACAGATCTGTTTTTCTTTGCATTTTAAAAAAGTTGGTTTTGTTAAGGATCCAAATACCTTGAACTATGTTCTCCAGAATTCAAGATTTTATCAATTTTTTTTTCTGAATTAGGATTAAGTAAATATATCACTAGTTAAGTGCAAGATCAGCAATAGTTAAATAGACTCTCCTTGGGTCCAATGTTTTATCCACTTTGAGATATTCACTAGTATTTTTACAGGGTCAAAATATTTACTTAATTGACAGAATTTCATTAATTTTTATAATAATCAGCATTCAAAAAAATTGAAGTTCTAAAGGAATATATATCTATCTACTGTCTTACAGATAAAGAAAATTCAAAGAGAGATTTTCACTTCTCCAGCTCTTTCCCTGTGCTTCTGAAGCTGAAATTAAGTAGACTGAGTTTAACAAGTCCATTTATTTCTTTGAAATACTACAAAGAAGGAAGAAAAAATCCCACTTCCATCTGTATTCAGATGGAATACATCTATCCAATAACCTCCTGACTGGGTGGAGGCAGTGGGAAATACTTGGCCATAACGATTTTATGTTCCTGACAGTGGTTACCCTGATGAAAAGTGATGCTGTACTACAGAGAGAATTGTGGGCATTTTTGCGTAAGAAAACCCCACAGGAATATAGCCAATTCCTCTTAGGTTTTCATTCAGAATATCTTGTTTATGATTCCTTTTTATCAGTATTAGTGACTTATAGCAGTGTTCCCCCTGAAGGGGCCTACAATAAAGCTGGGGTAGGGCTTTTTGCATGGGTGTGCAGTGAGAGGACAAGGGGAAATGGTTTAAAACTTGAAGAGGAGAGAATCAAGTCAGACATTAGGAAAAAATTCTCTCCTGTGAGGGTGGTGAGATCCTGGAACAGGCTGCCCAAGGAAGTTGTGGATACTCCCAGCCTGGAAGTGTTGAAGGCCAGGCTGGATGGAGCCTTGAGCAACCTGGTCTAGTGGGAGGTGTTCTTGCCCTTGCAGAGGGGTTCGAACTGGATGATCTTTAAGGTCCCTTCCAACCCAACCCATCCTATGATTCTATGATTTTTCTTGCAGCAATATACTCAGGGTTTGGACATGTCAAAGCATGTAGCAATTCAGCCATTGTAGAACACTGGCATAGCTTCTTTTTTGACCTTGCTCTAAAATGAACCACTGAAGCAAAGGAGCCCTGCACTGTTTTAGAAACCTTGTTATATCACTTCGGAGAGGCAGTTCTAGTTTCGTTTAATCAAAATCCATGGATAACACACAGCCACTGAAAAGGAAAAAACATCAAAATCCCAGCCCATGCATATACAGAGCACATATCTCTACCCCAGTCCTACAGTCTTGTTTGTAATTTTTTTAAAAATTCAGATTCTCTCTTCTGCTTTGCTCAGTGCTTTTGAAGCCATGTTTTGCTGGGATTTTTTTCTTCTGTTGGTACAATTGCATCTGTGTTGGTGCTGAAGTTTAGAACAGAAATAACTTATAAAGAATTCAGCTTTTGGATAACATAACAACACTGTCAACATGGTTAAAAAATAGATGACTTTCCTGTACAACCTCACCTTTAAAAAGACAGCAGAGCAGTTTTACCTAGGTTATAAAGAATTCCACATAAAATTAATATGTAAGCAGCACCTCCTCCATTGTAGGGCACCAGCCTGCCTACAGTTGCTCTACTTCTTCCCGTTTGTTTCAGGCTTTCCCATCCCTGTAAGTCCCTACTATCTGTGATCTCTATCAATTAAAAAAAATAGTGTGTGGTCTCAATTTCAAACAGAAAACATAGATTTTAGCATGCTGTTTCAGTGTGTTTCTGCAAATTTTTTTGGTCAAAACCTATTTAACCATCAAATATTTGCATTCATGTCCAGTGGGACACTGGGAGCACAGCACTAAAGATGGCAGGAATCAGTGCTTTCCAAATAGTTTATTTGTAGTGAATATTCTGGAATTTGCCTCATCAAACTGTTTGCTGATGCTCTTCTTCCCACTATTTCATCCAAGTCAGCAGATGAGCA
This sequence comes from Calypte anna, assembly GCF_003957555.1. Lineage (NCBI taxonomy): Eukaryota > Metazoa > Chordata > Aves > Apodiformes > Trochilidae > Calypte > Calypte anna. The sequence goes on along the minus strand of NC_044254.1, from coordinate 14,430,736 downwards.
AACCCTCTTGAGAATTTCTCAGCTTTGCAGAAATTCTGACGCTATTGTCTGGTGCTTTGAGTGTTACAAACAAATTAATCCCAGCCCTTCATGCCTTCATCTGACATATCCTGTCACTCAAATCAACACACCCTTTGGTTAAACAACTAATACATTTCTCCTTGCATTAATTTAGTAGGCCTTGCTTTTTAGTCTGGTTTCCTACAGTAAGAAGGTTTTAGTGACTGTACTGTTTGTACATCCATCACTTGTTTACCCACAGAGAAAATAACTTTTGACTTTTTCTATAAAATCTGCTAGAGGGTAGAAACCTCTGATTTGTTAGCTGGCCCATAGGTAGGAGAGAGAGTCAATTTTGTTGCCCAGGAGGCTGCCATCTGTAGCAAATATGCAGCTACAAAGTAAGACAGCAAGAAATCCACCCACCAGGACACCGGAAAACCTGTGAGCATAAAGTCTGAAGCATTACATCAGCCTCCAGCTCGATTTCCACACACACCTCAGCTCTGAGAATGCTTACAGGTATAAGGCACATTCATGCTCCAAATTTGCTGAAGGAGGGCCACAGAGTATGGAGTACTGGCAAACTCCCAAGCCCTCAAAACACATTTCTAGAATTGCTCAGCTTTGCTGTTCACTTTCTTTCTTGTCGTCAATTTTCAGGGATATTTTTCCTAATCTTTTGTATATTGTAAGTTTGCTACTTTTACTTCTCTCCTTTCTCATACTAAAAAGACATTTCATTTTACCACTGTATTTCACACAGCTTTAGGACTAGGATTGCCTTCCATGTAAACAGTGTCACTGGTTAAAGATTGCTCTTTTCCTGATTGATTGTTCTGCAGACGTTTGCACAGGAAAGATCCTGTGCAATGTGCTTGCATCAGCACTATTTCTGTGGTAAGCACAAACTGCTAATGCTTTGAATTTTCTTTCATTGAAAAGTATTAGATGTAGAATGCATTTCATTCACAGAATTATCTGTTCCAATCTTTTGACATCACTTGTCTAAACCGCACCTCTTTCTGCTGTATTCCTCCATAAAAGGCATGGTTTACAACAGAAAATGCTGAAACTGCCTTTATCTTTTATTCTCCAACCCCTGCATTACTTCGTTCTATTTCCAGTTAAAACAAGATCACTGTAGCCAGCAACACTGACTGTTGCTATGGTTTTGTAGCCCTTATGTTTGTTTCCATTTCTATTGGCCCTTTTTCAGTTGTTTGACATGTTTTTAGTTGCTTCATCTGTGGGTAATCTCTTTATTGCCTCACTTGCTTAGGCATCATTTGGACTCAAATCATCTAATCACATATCTGGAATACTTCCAGACTTTTAAAACAGTATAACAGGAGATTATGCTCAGAGTTAGGTGGCAGTCTAGCTCTTAGCTGGCTTCATAGTCTTACTGGGTAACTGCAAGTCTTTTTAGGAATACAGCACACTTTACATTTTTTATGGCTGTATCAATGATCTTTTTGGTCTTCAGTAGAAAATATCTGATATTCTGTTACTCCTTCTGATGTGCAGACAGGCAGAATTTCAGGATGGAGCTGTTGTTAACAAAAGCAAGCAGCCACCATTTTATTTCATGGTTCTAGCTTCTGGTAACTTGCAGCTGGGACTCTGGTTGGTTTTCTGTCCTTGCCTGGAGAACACCAGGCTTTATCCTTTCCTGGACTAAGTCACTCCCAATAATTTCATCACTTACTATGGAGACCTGTGTCCAAATCCCTTTGGAGCATCCCATTTTCACACCAAGAAAGAAATTAATGCCTTTGTACTTGTGATCAACATCTCAGTACAATATGGACCTACTTCCTACGGATGCTTCAAGCAAGGTTGGACGGTCATAGAAAAACAAGGGAAGTAAAAGCTGATAGTGTTGGTAAATCTTCCACTACCACAGCCACAAGAGCCAAAGAAATGAACCACATAAACACCATCACAGCTACAGATTACACAATCAGAATCCTAAAAATAGCAGCAAAACTTACGCAGACATAGTACTATTTTCAAATCTTCAGCCAGACAGTTTAGCCTTCAAGATTTCAGGCCAAATTGCTTTTCATACACAGAGTGACTAAAAACCTCACCAAGTCTCTGTTTCAGACTGTCTCCAAAACAACCCAACATTTTTCATGTGACATTTTCTACCATGAGTAATCCTCCATTCAGCTAAAAGGAACCATGGCCTTACAGCTGCAAAATCTTGAGATACACTAAACAGAGGATAACCAAGAAGATTTGGGTCAACCTTCTGGTGAAGAACCACTGCCTAAGCTGTTCATCAGGGATGCTTGTTAAGCCCCATCCATTCACACTTGGTAACATTTACCACTTTCCCACCCCCATCCCATTTGTAATTACTCTGGATATGGGGTATTAACATCTGTGGCACTGAGACCTAATCAAATAATTCTGCTCTTTCCTCTGTATTAAGCAGTGTGTAATTTTCATTTCATAAGTGTTTAAATTTCCTTATGCAGGATTTCTACACTACAAGAGACTAATTTGTATTTTCTAAATGCTTTTTAGTCTTTTGTTAAAGAAGTGTTGTGAATTGTACACAGCAGGGCTGAGCAATCAGGCACTCCCACCTCTGCAGGGTCAGGGAGACTGAAAATGTGCACATTTGTTCTCAATATTGATGTTGATTTACCTTATGTATATACTCTCGTGCTATACTTAAAAATGTTAGTTTTAAAAATTTTCAAATATAAAAAACCATTAAAAAATGTTATTTAAAAAGCCCCAGCAACTTATTTTCTGTATTCTGGACATATTCTGTGTGGGAAAACAGTCTGCGGAGGCTTAAGGATTCCATGTGCACACCAATATGATCGTATGAAATCGTTTATTAGCAACTTGCACTCACTTCATATAGAGAAGCCTTGTTTACACCATCCTATCATGCAGGTGGCCTTGTACTCCAACCACACATACCATTCTCACGGAACCTTCTTCCCACATAATTATTTTCCTCCTCTGTTGCCAATTAAGTTATCTCTTTCCCAGTAGCTCATTCTCAGAAAGCCTCTAACTAGGCCTCAATAACCATTAACCCAATGTGGCCTAAATTGAAGTAAGTCAGGATTGCTCACAACCTGGATATTTCTGAACTGTCTCCCCAACAATTCTGTTCTGCAAAATACAAGCATGCATAAAGAACATATTTGGGCAAAAGACTATGAGCTTTCTCTTCCAGAACATTCCCTCTCCACCCTACATTTCTAAGAACTTTCTTATCAGGGATTCAGACCTTGATGATTACAAGTTGCTGTACAGTAACAAATTATCTAGTCAAATCCCACATATGGCAACATCCTAATTAAATATTTATTTAGTGGTTAAGTTAATGTATGAAGTGTTTATAACATGTCTCATAAGTAGTATGTTTTCTATCAAAATTTATAGGAAAATCTACTTTGCCAGAAAAAGGTTACTTCTTTTTACTAGTGAAAAATCACAATGGAAATCCCGCTATTAAAAAGCCACTCATAACACGATCAAAGAATCATACCAAATAAGGTTTGTAAGAATCTTTTCTTTAAATAACAAACTATTTATACTTTTACAACAGTCTGTCTTATTTCAGTAAATATTTGGCAAAGTTATTTGATTAAGAGAGCAACCTGACCCTCATTTAACATGTTTATTTGCCATAATTTAATCTTCCATCATTTCACTTGAACTACGCAAATAATTTTTTATATCTTTAATTTAAGTTAAACTTCTCTTATATAGCTTGGTTAAGATTGGATTTTCCAAGATAAGTGATCAGGGAGATTTGAAAAAAAGCTTTTATACAGGCCTCATAAAGCTGATATCACTCACTTAGTGTTAGGTGCTACATGGAGAACAGCATGGTCACTTCTTGTTTGATCACTAAAGGCATCTTTGATTCCTATACCAAGGTTTGATCTAGCGACTATTTTTTTATCTCCAACAAATTTTTAGAAGCTGTGATTTCTTTTCTCCACTGCACTGAAGAGCACCACATCCTCATGGCATGGTACCTAATGTAGTGTCTCAAACTGACTTAACATCAAAATCAAAGGGGAGATTGGCACTGGTGCTGCCAAGGTGCAAGGCAATGAAGCACCCCCAGGCACCCTGCAGTCATCTATGTGCCCTCATCTCAGATTTATCAGGATTTACCAGGCAGCAGTGCCCGGGCGTGCTGTAGTACTTGCTGTATGCAATGTTTACAGATCACCTCCAGCTCTACCATGCAGCACCATTTTCATCTCTAATATTGGGCATAGCTATGACACAACACCATAGCCATCAACATTTTTAGCCTGAATTTTCTGAAAGAATTTTGAACTGACTTCTACGGAGGACTTCTCTTTGTAAAAACAGGGACTCAACTGCCCATTCTTTGCACACAAGGACACTGATTGCAGTGAGAATACTGAATGCACAAGAAATGCAGGATTAGTTTTATAATTGATTTTTAGATGGCTTGTAACATACAATAAGTAAACCTGGTAATAAGCATTAAAACCTCCACATACGACACATCTAGAAGAACTTGGTCAGAGAGTGCTAAGCTCCAAAAAGAGCCAAAGCCAGTCTAAATATGTTTCATCATATTTCATCCCAGCAAGGTATTAACATGGCTACTTTTTAAGTGTAGGGTGGCAGCCGTATTACAAAAGAACTTCATAAATTCTTGCTAGGGTAATGGTTGATTAACATTTCAAATACAGTGTAGTCAAGAAAGTGCTACAGCACAGTCCACATACATAAGCTGTAGCCTTATCAAGATCCTGTTGCAATTAACTGGATCTGCTTTGCAATAATTTATGAATATTCACTGTTTACACAGTTACTGGGATGTTTATTTTATAAATAGAAGAGGGGAGGGCAGGGTATTGTTTTCTCTGTAAAAGCCTTAATGTTGATAAGAGACAATTACAGCTGAGGGTCCATGCATATTGGAGGTCAAAAGGATTTAGCATAGCTCGAAATGGACTTGCTCAAAGGAAGAAACAGAGAAGCATTTGGAAAGAAGAAGGAGCAGACTGACACACTACCTTGTTTAGATGTCTGTGGAAGTTAGATCTACCATGCTACAATACATTGTTATTTATTGGAAGGCTCCTATGTAGACTTCAGCAACCCCTCCTCTCCACATCCCAAGTACTTTCCTCTCCCTAACAATCTGAAGTACCTGAGATTAGGAAGCCTGCTTAGGAGGCTGAAGACAATTTCCAGAAGGAGTTATTACATTTTCAGGACTCATTCACTTCGCAGCAATAAGGGTCTTGTTAGTATCTTCTCATAACTTCCTCTCCAGGGAGGTAAAGGGGCAATGCCTTTAAAGCAGCATTCAATAATCAAGTAGCATTTGTGACATCTTGTTTGTGCCATTTCATAAGTTTTGTGGACATACTCTAATCAGAACAGAATAAAGCTATGGTCTCAGAGCATGTCAGGTCCTTAAGAGATCTGAAGCTGTTACAAACATCAATATCTTGCATGAACTCCATGCTGCATGCTCTTCATAGTTAAAAGTAATGACAACTTTTTTTTCTTTTTTTTTTTAAACCATTTTTCACTAAGCCAGATGCTTAAAATAGCAAACCAAAAGCTGTGGATAACCATGCTTCTGATTCTTCTGCCAAATAGGAGAGCTTTAAGGCCTGGGGTTTGGTCAGTGGTTTTACACTTGGCTTATGCTGACTGAAGCGAGGGCTGCTGTCAGAAGAGGTGATTTTACATTCCCCTCTTCCAGTAAAAATGACAGTGCAACCAGGAGAAATAATCAAGATGAAAACTGACTGATTCCTCCCCCCTTCTTTCTGCCCCAAAACTTTAATTTTAATTTTCATTTGTGCTTGTGCCTCTGGTCTGGTCTGCCAGACAGTCATGTAAACAAACACGAGTCCTGGTGCAAGGGCAAGAACCAGCACCAGGGCAGATTTGCCCCACTCACAGCAGCCAAGTCTTTCATATGGTGATAAATGATGAAAGCTTCACTGCTGCTATGACCCGAGGTCCACAAGGACTGATCCAGAGACTGTGCTGTTTTCTTCAACTGATGACTTCTGAGAGGAGGACAGGAAAGAGGATCTGATTTAGACTATGAGATCTTGCAAACACCGTTATTTTTCCTGAAACAGAGGTAGTCTCTAGAGTAATCCTATTTCCTGCTTGTAGAGATGCAATGTATAGAAGCAGCACATACTTGTTTAGCTGTAGAGGGAAGCAGCCTCACCAGGTACATTCAAATATCCACTTTATCATATTGAAAGCTCCTGAAACAGGAGATACATGAAACGTGAAACTCTCCTTAAACCTTGACCTGGTCTAATTCAGAGGGCATAGGCAGCTGCTCTGCAGAAGGGTCTGTCAGAGGCAAATAAAGTTAGTGTAGATGACACTTCTCTCCAGTGAAGTGGACTAAGAAAATGCTAATAAAATAGAGAAAGCAAATTCAAAATCATAATGGAGACCAGCTATCTCCACTGAATAGACTATTTGTCTCTTGTTGCTTGTTTCTAGCAAACCTTTTGCAGTGTCACTTCATTCTGGATACCCTGCAAATTGCTGTGAAGAGGACTATTTATCAGGACAATTCTCCAGACTATGTTGCCATCTGTAAATATTTGTATATTTTACCAGAACTCTGACTGTGTAAATTTCTGACAAGTGAAATAAATCAAACCATTTAAATGGAAAGACTCAAAAGTCAACCATAATAACAGCTGAAGAAAATATGAACTCTCACCCTCCCCTAGCAGAGTACTGAAAGGAAAATGTGTTTGTTCTGAACATGAGCTTGTCATTAATGTAGTGAAATTTTCCACTCCAGCACAGAAAAAGCAAGCAAAGAGGTTTTAAAAAGACTAAGTTTCTAGTGGACATCTCCAGCACTGGGGAGAAAGGTCTTATAAGACGAACAGCACGTGGAAGGAAAAAAAGTCTAAAGCAAAGGGATATCCCACCTAATACTCAGTTCCTGCTGAAAGAACTGGGCTGCTGTTGCTCCTCTGCCCCTTAAGCTGCCAGAATAATCAGAACAACCTCAAAAGGTTCCAAGGAGAGAGATCTCTAATGATGACTGATGACATCATTCTAACAGGGATTTCATGAGCTGTTACCCATTGGCATCTTACAGAATGGGATCCCGGCACAATAGATCTGCAATAATGTCAAAGAAGTTAGAAAAAGTATCAAAACATCCAGAACCATGTTTTAGAGAGTGAATGTTGAAGGAGAAGTAGAGCACCAATCATTCAATTTTAAATTTCTTAGCCACAGAATAAAAAGTAACATCCTGCTTTTCACCGTACCAAAAGTAGTATCCATTTTAGAAAGTTTGTGATTCTTTAAATTAATCTTAAACTACCTATAGAAACCTGGACAAGAATTTTCCTGGTACTTGCCCCAAATTTCAAGATGTATCTATTTGTGTGTATATATACACACACTATTAAACCAACACATGTAAACACTGGAGTACTGCTACTGCATTTTGTGGTACTTTGCGCCACTGCTGGAGAAGGACAAAGTTACTAAGAATTTTAAGTTTAATGACAAAACACTCATACTTGAGGTCTAATCAGGAATAAAGCTAAATCCTATGCCAACAAGTAGTAACATCCATTCCCTAACATTAACAGGAGTTAAAATCTCTTGACAGTAGAGATATGTACTATCCAGAGAGATAACTCCAACTGCAGCACAATAAAGAAAGCAAGTCTGTAAAGCATCTGTAATCCATTTGCTAATATACCTGTTCTTTCCAAATGCAGGGATCCACAGGCTCCTTGAGTACGCTTTATTACACCAGGACATTCTGTTTACCTTTATTTTCACAGAACTTCTTTGGACTGTTTTTGGACACCACACAGTAAGAGGGAGTAGTTCTTCAAAGAAGACCTTCAGTATTTGCCTTCAATAGTTCAGACCTCCAGATAAGGATTTTGTGTTCTTTCTGTTTTTTCATTTGATTGGTCTTGGTTTTGTTTTGTTTGTTTGTTTTGTAGGGCTTTTTTTGGGACGTGGCAGTGATGGTTTTTTTTTTTAAAGGACTGTATTGTATTCTGGTACTTACAAGGAACATTTTAAAGATACTACAAAACTCATTAACTGTGCTACACAGTTTTAGCACCTTCTACAGCATGGTATTTACGTACATCCACAGATGACTAGGATAGATGGGATGTATTACCTGATTCAGTGCCTACAGAGGTCAGATGGAACATTTCTACTGACCCTAGAGCACTTTGCACAAGGCTATTAAAAGAGGCTTTCGATGAGAGAAATGTTGCACTCTGTCAGGCTTCCTTAGAATTAGCAATGTTAAACTATGAACCTGTTAGCATTTTGGACATTTCAGTACACCTAAGGGGAGCAGAGAACATGCAGTCCTTTGGGAAATACCCCTGCACTCAGAGCTTGATCCTGGTTTTGAAGAAAAATTTGCTTCCCCTTAAAATGAGGGGAGAAAGTGTCCCTTATTTTTTAATATTTCCTTGATGCAGTCTGCTGATCTCATACTGTCATACGCTCTCTTTCCCAAGAAACATTCACAAATCAATTGCAGCAAACATCATATTCCTCAGGAGAGCTTCCTTGCATACACAGCATGTCCCAGCCCTACGGAGCTGTACAGTCAGAGGGCAGCAGTGGGATGCTTGTCTGCTCTGTTTAAACATCACTGTAGCTCTTCTGAGTGAACAGCCAGCCTACTTAATATGCATGCATGTCTTGTTTTTAAAAAAACGTTTCAATTAACATCCCAGACAAAAACCAGGCCTATAGAGATAGAAGATGACTACACAGGAGAAGACTGAATAAAGAAAGGACCAGCAACATGCAACAGAAACTTCTCAAGCTCTGTACAACATCCATAGGGACCTGAGAGCATTCAAGCAATCACCAGTTTCAAGCCATTGATAGTTCTTTTTCTGTTCACTTCAAATTAAGCTTCTTGAACAAGACATTATCCAGAACATATGCATCTGATCGACATGATTATTTACACAAATTTCATGCATTCCTGCAAAAGTCAACATCTTTGCATCTATTGTGTACAACTCCTGGCTGTCAGTCACCCTCCTGAGACCCAGGCAGCACCGAGCTGGCTCATTAAGAGCATCCCCAGTGCCTGCCAGCTAATTACAACGAAACACTGACAGAACTTCCCACATAAGAGGGAAACATACTGTGGTAACAGCAAAAGAGAAAGAATGTCAGGGTGGAAGGTGACTCAACAGCTCATGCATTCCCAGGCCTCACTTCAGTTAGAACATTTTTGCATAAACAGGCTCCTCTGAGATATTGTAGTTTAAGATTTTGCCATTTTTTTGTTTTAGTACTTTTTCACAATTCTAAGATACTACTGGAGGTGGCTGTTCGGTACTCTGGGCGCATTTCCCACAGAATTAAGCATTGCAGCATGAGCACATCCTCCTCAGGACACACCCTCTGAGAGGCTCTGTGGAGAAGTGAGAAGATGGCATTCCCAGAGCCATTGGGGAACTGACATGTCCAGCAGCTGGAGCCTCGGATCAGGGTGTTCCCAAAGAAAGCACCTCATGAGAAGTATGAGAAGGCCCCACCAGCAGCTCCCTCCTGCTATTCTGGGGGAGCTCCAGCTCAAAGACCTCTCCTGGTGTCCAGGGAGGCAGCACTTTCTCTGTAAGCACTGTCCCAAGCCAGTCACAGTTTTATAACATAAAACTATATATGTGCATATATATATAATAAGTTATTGTAATTGGAAGTTATTAGAATTGCCTATTCCACTATAGCGTAAACTGTGAAAAGTTTCTTTCATAAACATTCCATGTAGAATTTCCAATTTCCTGGGAAGACTGCAACAGGTAATCAAGTAGCGGCTTGAGATCTGTGTCCTGGTAAGCAGGCTGCATCATCCTGCCCTGGCCCTGCTTTCCAAATCAAGGAACAATTGCTTCCCTCCAACTTCAAAAATTGTTCCCTCTGTCCTGAAAACCTGATTTACCATCTATAGAAAAACAGATTTTGCTCTTGAGACTTAAAAGGGCTGTGTGTTTTCTATAGAGGTAATATATGTCATACAGAATTTTATATATCTTGGTTTTCATAATATCACCTATATCTTTCGTAATCTACTTGTGTGCTTGTGAAGGAATCCTGAAATGTGAAAGTTTGTGCCTTCCCTTTATTTAATCTGTCATTTGTATGTTCCTTAGTTTTTCCATCTACTGCACTTATTTTAGCACTCAACATTTCAAGGAAGCCAGGAGAGATAATAGTTCCTGGTATCTGGAAAAAATGTCTTCAGACAAGGCCTGGTGGATTGCTCAGTCTCAGCTTTCTCTCCATCAGCATCTGCAGCCAGCTGGGCACCCTGCAGTATCACCCAACTGGCACATGATGCATCAGACCAAGGGTTGTGGAAACTTTCTGCTGCTTTTTTAGGATCAAAAATTCAGTTCCTCTCTGAAATAACCCAGGTGGCTTCTTCAATGGCAAAATGCTTATAAAAGATGAGACTTTCATTTTAGAAAGTTTTTTTTCTAAAAAACAAACCAGACAGCTCCACTGCACTCCTCTCCCCCTTCCCTTCCCTCTCGCCCTGGTGGCAGTGTTCACGCAGTCACTGCATGCCACACTGGCACAGCACAGCTGGTCTGCAAATTTGCTTGTGAGAAGTAATTATCCAAGAAAAGTCAGAAATGCAGTAATAACTAAAACATGTAAAATAACTATTACAATCTTTCTTAAACGCTTAAGTACCTCTGTTGTCTGCTGATGTATTTGCTACACTTCTGCTAACAGTATCTTATATCAGCAGAAGGTGTCTGCAATGCTTTCCTCAGCACTGAAGAAGCCAGACCACTATAAACAATGCACAGGCAGGAAAAAAAACCCAACGCAAAGATTTAAAGATCAAGTACCTTTTTAAAAAAAGCATCACCTAAATATTAACTGGTCCTCATAAGCACAAAGCTGAGCATTGCCAACAAAAATCTTCCAGAATAGAGCATGTGAGGAGATGACAAGAGCCTTCACCTATCTATGAGATGCCAGAAAATGGCATTCGGGCAAAATAAACTAGCAATTTAACTGCTCTGTGTTTCAGAGAAACACCTGAAAGCACTGCCCAGGATATAGGCTGATAGATGTCAAGGCTTGGATTATTTGATTCTGAACTATTTGGTTTCAGCAGTTCCCCTGGAGACAGAAGTAAACATGAAGCTGGGGCACGGGTGGGTTGCAGCTGTGGGAGCCCACGGGGCGGGCTGAGCCCCAGCCCAGCCAGCAGCAGGCAGAGCCAGGACCTGGGCACAGCACTTGCTGGAAGGCAGGCTTGGATGTCTGAGCAAGGAAATGGCATTATGCTCAGTTCCAGTGTTTGAGGAGAAAGGACACTGTGTACTTGTTTTTTGTTTTGTTTTGTGAATAGAGCAAGTTGCATGTCTGCCAAAGGAACACACGCTCTTGCCAGCGTCTCCTGACAGAGCAAGCACTGTCTGGTCTCCCGGGCAGAGACAAGAGCAAACATGTGAAGGAGTCCCAGCACTTTTCTCCTCCACAGTTAGTGACATTTGTGAACACAATTATCTTCACAGGTTCTTGTTTTGCCAGAAGCAGGAAAAGAAACCCCTAGGTGATGAAATAAACTGAGTACATCAAGTGTAGGGGCTAATAAAGTCTTTTGTTGCAGCCTGAAGTCAAGTTAAGCCTGAGTGGTTAATGTGCTTGGGTGAGCTATTTTTTTTCTCTTCAATTTGTTCCTGACTGCTTCATTTGTGGGGAGGTATTTGTGTCTTCTTATTTATGAGACATAGACCAAATACACTTTCCACTCTAACTAGCAAAACAGTCCAGTGTTTCTCTTATACAGAAACAGACTGGAGGTGTGACAGCTCTTTCCTCTTGTTCTGTTAGCCCTTAAACAGGCCAGACTTTTCTTCAAGGCCAACTGTCCAGATCCATCATTGCAGACTGTGTCTGTAAGCTTATTACCACCACAGCAACATGATGAAACACCAGTTCCTGCCTAACCTGCACTGGTTCTCAGCATCACTCAGTAACACGGGAGGTTAAGGACAACCAGCAGTGTGCCTATCAATTTTTGCATGAGACATCATTCACTGGAGTGGGATGTAAATCAGCAAAGGAGCAAATTAGGGACTGTCATAAACAGAATTTACACAGTAAATTTTGTGCTGTCCTGGAGATTTGACTTTGGAAATAGTGTGTTATGGACTGTTCACATCAAAAATTGCTTTGAAAAAGAAAATAGGGAAAACCTCTTCTTCAGAAATTTATACAAACCACCAGAATTTCCTCTGTTGTTAAAATCCTTTCAATGTTGTTCAATCCTTTCAATTCAAAACAATCAGACAAGGAGATGGAATCTGGGAGATGCACAGACTGTGGCAATCTCTCACATGCACAAGTGACCACACCAGAGAGGATTAGTAAAGTACCATGCAACTTACTCAGGTCTGTGATCTATTTTATTTGCCAAGGTTGAGTAAATTTCAGCACTAACAGGGACGGTATGAAGACTCAGACACTGCTGCTTTAGACACTATCTGCAACACACTTGTGAGTACAAATACATGCAGGGGAAGATACTTAAACTATCAAAGAGTATTACTAACAGTATGATAAGCCCAGGGCTAGGGAAGGTTACTGAACAAAATGTTCTCTTTCACATCAAGGAGAAGTTGCTGTTAATGACCTTCTATATCTAAATGATATTGGCTGCCTCATCCAAGGCCAGGTAGTGTGGTCTGCTAGTCCTTGAGTTAACAGTGGCTGAATGGTTGAATACACCCTTCTCTTATCTGTGTTAGCACAGCAGAGATCTAAAAAAAATTCAATACATAGCCTTGATTTTTTTAAATCAGTGCATGTAAGAATCTTGTAAATTCCAACTGGGTTATAAAATGCAAACCTTCCAATATAACTTACAAAACAGACTCCTGAGAACAAGCTCAATGGCTTCAGAATCAATATTCCACAAAGTGCTAATTGTAGCAACAAAACTGTGTTGAAGTTCTCATGTCCCTGGTGGATTTCCAGCTTTCAAATTCAGCTGTAAACAATCAAGGAAATAATGTTTGAGTTCCCCCTTTCCCTAGAGGAAGGAATATGTAGAGCTTTCCAAAGTTTTGTGAATTCCTTTGGCACCTCTGAATTGGGATCTTGCCTTGCCAAAGAATGAGTATTTTACCTTGTGGTTGTTCTCAAAAATGTGATGTGATGTACTAGACATTTGCTCAGCATTACATTTGCTAGTGCATTTCCATGGCCTTGACAGTGATTCTGTCCCTAGCTGAATGGCTTGGGTTAGTAACCATTGATGCAAGGCTAAATGTAAAAAATTTTGCTTTGTTGCTGAACACAGAATCACAGTCCTGAAATCTTTGTTACCCAACCTTGTGAAACAGTATCTTTGGAGAAAGGATGTACCAAGCTGTGCTAACCAAGAGGCCATTTGCCCTGAGTTAGAGAATAGGATGAACTGTGACCATGACAGGGAGGTTCTGGTAGACTCTGTTAAATAGTTTAGCTACAAGCCTCAGTACAGACCAATATAGAAGCTCTTTGGCTGCCAAGCAGGATAGGTCTGGAGAGAAGGAACTTCTTGTCTTATGTTTTCTTTGTAATGTACTTGTTATTAAGTACAGCAAGTAACCTGGGCTGTCAAGTCACTGCCTAGTCTGCTCACTGCCTTGAAATAATAGCTCCAGCTGCTGTGGGATTAAAAAGAAGCTCTTAAAGTTAGTGGTAGGCTGCACAAGAATTTCAGCCATGGCCTCTGTGCCATGCCTGCTGGTCACAGATTCAGGTTGAACCCATATATAGTGTTAGGAGCGTTTGACACCATCTCCCACAGCATCCTCCTGAATAAGCCGGCAGCCCACAGCTTGGACAGGAGCACCCTGTGCTGGGTTAAGAACTGGCTGGAGGGCTGGGCCCAGAGAGTGGTGCTGAACGGGGCTGCATCCAGTTGGCAGCCGGTCACTAGTGGTGTCCCCCAGGGATCAGTGTTGGGCCCAGTTCTGTTCTATATCTTTATTGATGATTTAGATGAGGGGATTGAGTCCATCATCAGCAAATTCGCAGATGACACTAAGCTGGGGGGGTGTGTCGATCAGCTGTAAGGCAGGAGGGCTCTGCAGAGGGACCTGGACAGACTGGAGAGTTGGGCTGATTCCAACGGGATGAGGTTCAACACGGCCAAGTGCCGGGTCCTGCACTTTGGCCACAACAACCCCATGCAGCGCTACAGGCTGGGCACAGAGTGGCTGAGAGCAGCCAGGCAGAAAGGGACCTGGGAGTCTGGATTGACAGGAAGCTGAACATGAGCCAGCAGTGTGCTCAGGTAGCCAAGAAGGCCAATGGCATCCTGGCCTGCATCAGGAACAGCGTCGCCAGCAGGTCCAAGGAAGTGATTCTGCCCCTGTACTCAGCACTGGTGAGGCCACACCTCGAGTACTGTGTCCACTTCTGGGCCCCTCAGTTCAGGAAGGATATCGAGGTCCTGGAGCAGGTCCAAAGGAGGGCAACCAGGCTGGTGAAGGGACTCGAGCACAGACCCTATGAGGAGAGGCTGAGGGAGCTGGGGCTGTTCAGCCTGAAGAAGAGGTGGCTCAGGGGAGACCTCATCACTCTCTACAACTACCTGAAAGGAGGTTGTAGCCAGGTGGGGGTTGGTCTCTTTTGCCAGACGACTTTCAACAAGACAAGAGGGCATGGTCTTAAGTTGTGCCAGGGGAAGTTTAGGTTAGATATTAGAAAGAATTTCTTTACGGAGAGAGTGATCAAGCATTGGAATGGGCTGCCCAGGGAAGTAGTGGATTCTCCTTCCCTGGAGATATTTAAAAAGAGACTGGATGTGGCACTCAGTGCCATGGTCTAGCAACCGCAACGGTGGTTCAAGGGTTGGACTCGATGATCTCTGAGGTCCCTTCCAACCCAGCCAATTCTATGATTCTATGAGAGGGACACAGCTGAGCTCCAGGTAGGACCAGAATGTAAAGTGGCAAACAAAAGAATAGGTAAGACACACCAAAAACTAACTCCTGGCATATTTGTCTAAGTGATAACTGGGCATTATTATATACTGATCAGCCAACAACTAGGGTCAGTGTTAGGATGAACAAGAACTCCCAGGGCTAGGAACACCAGGTGGAGCAGGGCACCTACCAGCTGCAAAAAGTGGACTATGCAAACATTTGATTTCTGGCAGCTTATTCCTTTGGGCCATAGCTGGGGGTCATGGGTTAGGGCTCAGCCCATGACTAGGATTAAGGTTTGAGTTTGGGTTAGTGTCCGCCTGGGCTTTGCCTCTCTGTTATACCCAAATCCAAGTATAATACTGGGGATGGACTGAAGCTTTTTACACCAGTTACTCCCTAAATTGTCAAGGGCAAAGTCCTCACATTGCCCACCATTTCCCTTGGCAACCACTTTTTGCTTCTATACCACAAGGAACCCTTGGCTTTTTCCATTTCATACCCTAACTTTAACTCTGGTCTTGGTCTTAGCCACATCCCCCAAGATCACTGAAGCTTTTTCAAGACCAGATTCTTACTGAGTTTTTTCACTTCTAGCTACTCCCCAGCTGTGAGCAATGTAGTCCTTGCTAATCTTAGGGCAGTTGCACCAGCTCTATACCTTATTATCCTAACCCTGAATATAAGCTGTATTTCCCTATCTTGACTACCTGGAAAGGAGATGGGGAAATACAATATCTATTGTATTTCTTTGTAGTCACAAAGACAGGCCAGCTTGCAGACTGCTAGCACTGCTGTCTAGCACTTGCTGTAAGTAAACTTATAGTTGTAAACTGTATTTGCAGCCATTTTCTTGTCATAGCATTCATATTATATTAAGTTAAAACACAAACATTAACTGTCATACTACTTGAATGTATTAACTGTTTTTATCTGACAGCCTTTGTTTTGGATCCTTCCCTTTGATGCTGGAGAGGGTTTCAGAGAATAAACAGCCCAGGAATGCTACACTGCTTGCTGAAGTCCTTAAATAGGAAAGTGAGTGAGATAGAGATTCTGTCTAAGCCCAGAACTTAGAGAAGGAAAGGGAATAAATAATATTCTTAATACTGTTCAGCAACTGCAAACCTGTAAACATGAGAATAACTAAGGCATCTGGCAAAAAACTTCTGAAGAAAAACCACGGCAAACTTCTAATGTCAAAAGCAGAAAAAGAGACCAGTTGGCACAAATAGCATCTTGTATGCTGAGAAGTAGTCATCAAGATTCCTTGGAGGTTAGATGCATTTTGCAACAAACACCACCTGCAAGAGCAACACAGAGCTAAGGTACACAAGGGGTAGAACAGGAAAGGGATGATGATAGAAATCTTGCTAGCCAAGCTAACCCCTTTCAGAAAAAATTACAATACCACATACCAAAGCACATGAGGATTTTTTATTGCATTATTTGAATTTTTCCATTTGCTTTAATAATTAGCCACCTTTCTTCATGTAACCATTTAATACTGTTAGCAAAGATGTCACAAAGTATTTTCTCAAAGCAGTTTGTAACTGGATAACAAACTCCATAACATTAATTTTGTGTGTATGGCAGTGATAGAATTAAGCTGATTCCTGAAGTTCTACTATAAAGCTATATCACTCAGGTCTACTTAGCAGGAAAATACTGTGGAAACAGTGGCCAAGATGGCATTGTTGTCCCAATTTCTTGTAACTCCATCAACATAAAAAAAAATAAATGGTAGAGACAGAGTACAGGTTGCAAAAACCCCCAAACATCTATTGCCTCAACAAACCTCTTGCCACTAACGCAGATGCTGTACCTAGGTTACTTTCCACTGTATAGCAAAAGTATTTAGTGAGCTCAGGCCATTGCACAACACTGTCTGCACAGAGAGGGAGGAATTATTTTTTTCCAGACTTGGAGCTGTATCAGAGACAGCTCAGATGCATCCACAGCTGGTTCCTTTTTGACCCAGCACTGACGTGTGTGAGCACTGAGCAGCAAGTGATGTGGTGCATGTTTGTCAGTGGAAGTCAGAGCAGACCAGGACAGCACAGTCATACAAAAAGTACCTCAGATGCAGTCACAGACTGGCCTTCAAAAATACCAACCAAAAAATCCAAAACAAACAAAACCCCCCCTCATAAAAAAAACACAATATAAAACCACCCAAACATACAGACTTGGTCATCTCAAAAAGCTAAGGCAGCAATGTAGCAATGGCAATCACTGGCTATGCTTCTTTATGAGTATCTACAGCTAAATCTGATTTCACCTCAGACTTTCTGCCAGCACTGTGTACCAGTTCTCCTGTTTTTTATTAAAACCAAGATCATGTTGTAAATTAACTGAGTTTATGCACTTGAATCACCCTTTGCCACCGTTCTCCTTTTTCAAACATGATGACATTGGACTCCCTTTGCAGGCCTGTGCCAAAGCTAATAAATCTTAGGTACTTCCTAAGCATTTTGGTATGGATCAGTATTCTCTACCCTGCTCCTTTTAGAAACATGGAAAAGTTTACTGAATAAATATATTTTAATATAGTTTCAGAGTCACAAAATGAAAGAAGTGTAGCTGTTATAGCAGAAGTTATTTGTGGTGGCCTGTATGAGTTTCTTTCCTTTATTTACCTTTTCTCTCTCTGAATGACCAGAGTTGCTTAGATAAACAAGTAAGCATAGCCAAAAGAAACACCAGTAAAAGTCAAAGAAAATCCTTAGGTCGGCAACATTTGAAAATGTCATTGTTTCAAACTACCAATATTCCACACTAGCCAACTTTCTTAGGTCTCAGCTTTAGTAACACACTTGTTCAAAGGCATGTTTTTTCATCACCAAGTTAGCAATGCATTTTATTTCCTATATATTAGCAACATTGCCTCTGTTAGAAAGCCAGCTAACTTTTATGGCTTAAAATAAAAAAAATAAATAAAAAAGCATCACTAGCCCAGCCTCCCATCACTTCAAGTGGATGGGATCATTTGCACAAAACCCTGCTCTATACTAATAAATCTACAGTAAAACTTGATAACCCAAGCCCAAGTCCGTAAGCCTGCTGGAACCACTCTGGCTGCTGGAAGGCAGAGCCCAGTCAGCACCAGTCCTGCTGCATCCCTTTGGGGCTGTCAGCTCCCTTCTGCCCCTCTCCTCCTGAGCAATGACCCCGGTGTGCTGAGGTGCTGGGGCACAGCACTGCTACTCTGCGATGCTCCTGGGGAACCCCTTAGAGCTTTGGGAGCAGCAAAGTACATTAATACAAGCACTGAAATAGTATAAAAGCACAGGAAAATGGAATTAGCCTTAAGACCAAGCAGCTGGATTCTGCTCTGGAAGACAAGCCCAGTTCACAAGTTTTGCCTTCTGCCAGGAGGGACAAGCGCAGGGACATGCTCAGGGCTGTGTGACACCCTCTGCTCCCTACCTCTGAGTTGCCCCTCCGAGAGACCCTGCTGCTTTCAGTCTCTAAGACTTTTGATTCCATGAGAAATCCTTTGGTATAACCCTAGTGGCTGAGGAAAGGAAGAGAAGCCTTAGCGTGCCCCCCCCCCCCAACACTGTGAGGAGGATGGGGGTCATTGTCACATTTTCATTTTTAACTGTAGTTAAACGGACGTGAAAAGAAAACTGAGCTGTAACCCAAGGTCCTACTCCACAAAAATCTGCTTTTATGCAGGCTTCAGAAAAGATATCCTGATATTTGAATTTATTAAGGATTTTAAAACTGATGTTTCACTTTGCTTAAAATGCACACTTTCCCCCAAATCAGTTTGCCTTCAAATATTGAGTCAATCCTCTCCCTCTGCTAGTAAAGAGACATATTTTTTCCTGTTTCTTAAGAGAAAATAAAGGAATGCAGTGCTTATCTGACATTCTACTTACTCTTATTTAGCACCATTGTGTAAGGTCTGTAAATATTTTCCATATGTTAGCTAAAGCAATCCCTCCATTTCAGCATCTACAAGATCTGTCCACATAGTCTTTCACATTGACACTAATACATTATTTCTAACAAATGTTGAATAAATATTTGAAGGGCTCTTCTGCTGTTGGAGTATAGTTTTACTTTTATGTGCAAAAAAATCACTGTAGGGTTCATACTCACTGTAGCTCAGTAGTTTTACATTCAAAACCCTTGTTTCAAAAATAAGAATGCAGCACACTAATTTTAAGCTGCCTTACCTTTGCTTGCCAAGCTCAGAGTGTCCTCTGCCACCAAAGCCATCCATTCCTTCCCCTTGCACCCAGTACCAGGAAGCAGTTCCCAGGCATCCACCCCACAGGGGACACACGACCCACACACCCCGGGCCTGGCAGCAGGTGTGGGCAGTTAATGTCCTGATGGTCACTTAACAAACAACCCCCTCCCCACTGAATGTCAGTACATACTCAGTATGGGAGAGTTAAATGAAGTAAAAAAAAAAAAGAACCATATACTTGTGCCTGTTTATTTAACTGACTAATGGATTTCTGCTGGATAATATCTACATGAATACATTGTAGGAAAGTATTTGTGCAACCCCAAACAACCATAAATTGCTTCATAATGGAAATTCTGATTTTAATTAATTTCACTTTTGCCCTCCACCAAGTCCTAACTCCTTCCTTTGCTATTTATTAATCTCCCTTGTAGCCCTTATTCCAAGCAGGCTGCATAACTGGGAAAATGTCTTCCTGTGAAAGCAGGAGGGACATTCTCATTAGGCTGAGAATAGGATGAGAGGATTTATCTGAAAAGTCAAAATGGGAATCCCTCAGAGAGTTCACTAGAGAAAACTTTTTGCAGTGACAGCCAACTGCTCGTTTCTTTCACCCCCCCTGCACCCAAGTAATGAATGAGTCACTTCCATACTGCATCCATCATATACTAAAGCCAATCACACAAAATAAACTTCCCAGAAAGCAATCTGTGTGGCACACTGTATTCCAAGAAATCTTCAAAACAATTCGAGCTGCCCCTTGCCACTTCTTCCAATTTCTCACCCTAATTTCAGAGAAGACCTCATGGATAACACACACACTCCCAATGCAACTACTGCCCATTGCTTTTTCTCTAGTAAGTGCTCTCATTTATTTGAATGTAAGCACTTACCATCTGAGTGGAGTGCTCAGTACAAAGAATTCAAAATGGAGAAGACAAAATATGGAAGGATCCCTTTCCGTGGGTTGGATAAGCCTGGGTACAAGGAGAGGAAGATGTCCTAGAGCAGGAACGATGTGGTTGCTGCAGAAAGCTCCAGCCTGTCACAGCAGCAGGAGACAGTAGGCAGGAATCCAACACACCCCAAGGGGTCAGGGCACCCCCCAGCTCCTAAGAAGATGAGCAGCACAGTGCAAGGCCCCACAAAGGGAAAGGCAGACCTTGCTGCCAAACAGACTGACTTCCTGCAGACAAAGGTTCGGCAAAAGAAACAGTGGTATTTGGATAAAAGAAACTTTTATCCAAATTGCAGGGCAGATGGAGGTTAGCAGCAGGCCAAGGTATCCCAGCTCTCAGCCTGGTGGTCAGCCTCAGCCTGGGAGATGGGAAGAGCAGTTCTGAGGCACACCTGAGACTCTGACTGTGGTCACCCGGGTCTCTAAATCAAAGGGCACTTTGTCGTCAGTGGGTATGATTAATCCAGTCAGGATACAACAGTCACTCGTTTAGCATGAGGAATTTTAACATCAACTAACCTTGGCAGAAGTGCAGGATTCAGTGTCTTTTGATAAATATCCTTTAATCATTTATGATGATTATTAAACTAATCCTTTTGACCTACAGATCAACTTTATTAGGCCAGGATATATTCTTCTTCTGTCATCTAGAGAATGTTCTTCTACACAAAAGTGAAAAACTGTAAAGTAATATAAGACATGGCATTCATTTCTCAGACCCAAAGTAATCTCAGAACACGCAATTAGTTTTGAAATAGGAAGTCAATAAAACACTATTGTTTCAAGTTTACCCTGCACAATGATGTTTCCTCACCACATACATCTCTTCATAATTCTTGGTAGTGTTTCATTTACAGCCTGACATTTAACACTTTTCCACAAATTTTGCATCTTATGACACATGCAATGTGCTGTAAACAAACCAGATGATAACTAGAAGCAGAAAACAGGAAAAATAGCCTTTTACACTGTATGCACTATCCTTTAATGTAGCTCATGTATTTACAGGTGAGCAATATTAAAAACAAAAAAAGAGGCAGTTTTGTCCATAAAGGGATTGTGTCCCTCGAATAAGAGCTTCTGAGTTCCACTTCATCATGGGCATACCTGTTGTTAGTGATAAAATAGCTTCATTTATGTCTAAGTCATAGTGTTATTTGTAATAGGAAACTCTACTGATAATTCAATATTTTATCTTTGCAGATAGCATGGTGAAAACAAATTAACAACAGGATTAAGAAATACATGCTTTAAAATTTTATGGAAAGTTTCTTGTTGAAATGCTTTTAAAATTTTAGTCCGTTTAGTGAAGGACTATTTGCACCTGGCAAACGTGCCTTTCATCAAGAAAAGTTAGAAGACATTTAGCAGCAAGGTGTTATAGCCTTTAACATTTTACTGCAGATTGCTGAAGTAGTTAAAGTAGAACAGAGACACCTGCACCAGAATGCCATCTCACAAAAGCTCATCATCTTTAACGTACTAAAGTGGATGTGAAAGCCTCATGTGAAAGAAAAATAAGGCAGAGAAAAGATAAATGCCTTGGCAGGGTTACTGGCAGAGCTGCATTCTCCACTGTGCTGTGCCTGTGGAGTGCTTTACATTGCTCCATAGGAAGTAAAAGGTTATCTTTCTTGAAAGACATTTTGGCCAGGGAAAGTCATTCTTGAGAACCAGTGCCTAAATGAAACAGAGCAGATAAGAGTTATCCCCAGAGGGCTTAAAGCAGAGTGTATAAATATCAGGCAATATAATAAACTGCCCCCAAACCCCGAGGATTTAGACCTGTCAAGATCTGCCCCGAGTTTCCTGAGTCCGGATACCAGAACCCGACTCACTCGGGCAATAATCAGGTGTTGTGTTGTAGAAATCAGCACTGATTCTCTGCTACAAAATCCCAACCTCCAGATGTCTCAGACAAGCAGGCAAGATGGCCCAAATAGATATTGTCTGTGTCTAATTTACAGTGTGTGAACCTTTCACTCCCAAGGTGTGTATTGCAGTACCTGGAGTGCACAGATGTAACAACAACTAAGAAGCAGAAAGCTGCTAAAACTGATTTGTTGTGCTGAGAATTTAAAAAGAAAGGAAATAAGCCCAACAGCTTTTATTGTAAAACGAACTCCAACTGTGAGAGGAGGAGGATACGTAAACAGAGAGAAGCATTGAAGACACTGTTGTTCAACTGATTGACAGGAGAGAGATTTATGTGGGAAATTCCCACTAGGACTCCAATAATTTACACACAAAACCCCATGTGCCTTGACTGGAAGACAGGCCTGCAACACTAGGTATTACTGACATACTTGCAGGCAATACAGTTTCAGCTTTCTGGCATCTTGACTGTTTGCATTGTCCTGATAGGAACATCAAAGGAAAACCACTGCCATGGAGAAATGTTTTTCTTAATTAGCATCACCAGTGAAAGGTTCTTATTACTGTGTTATGGAGAGTAAAACTGATGTTTTTGCAAGATTTATATGCTAGCTCTGATCAAATAAAGCAAAGCTGCAGAGAAAATGCAGGATTTTCCATGAAAGACTTGGTGAAGTCTCAGTTTGAATCTCACGTTGTATAAGGCTTTTGTCAGGGGTCACAGAGTGTGCACTTCTATGGCAGTGAGTCCTAGGAAAGATGAAAAGTTCACAGAACATTCCTGCAATTTCTTAGTTTTGGATGATGAATCACAGAGTATGTTGAAAGAATAGCCCATGATACATGAAGAGTGGTTTCCTTAAATCTGATGACTGATAAAAGAACTACTCTAATTACGTAAAAAAATATTTTAGCACTGTGCAACAGCTTCACATGTCTATGTTTACAAAACTGGAAAGTTATTTCTTTCCATAAACTTAAAATCTTCCCTAAATAGTAAAAAACCAAAACAAAACAAAACAGACATACTTAGCCCATATAGCTTTTTCTTTTTTTTCTTTTTTTGTTTTTTTGTAACTTCTGACTTGTCTGAGAGCAGTGTGTCATTTTTACTATTTTGGTTGCTATTCCAAGGCATTTGATGAACCCTAAATGCAAGGGACAGTCTATATGTTGTTGTTTGCAGACTCTTTTCTGAAAATATTTAATCCTAAAGAACTCAACTGCCCCAAGCTAGTAGCTTTGTCTCCTGTGTGGTCACTGAACTTGAAAACTCACTTCTAGAAGACAAAGGCAAAAGCTTCAAGCTAGAAAGGTGGTGCTTTGTCCAAAAAGCATGCTCAGAAGTGTCAACAGACAGCACTCATTGCAGGAATGACAATGAGCTGGAGGGAAAAGGAGAAAGAAACATCCCGAAAGCTTAGAAGAAAACAGATTTTAAGCCCCATTGGTAAATGGACTTCATCCCATGCACTGCTAACTAGCTCAGGCCCAGCCAGAGCATGGACTGCTCTGAAGCAGTAGACAAATAGAAACATCTGGAAACACGCAATGTGCATAAGGCTTATAATGGGTGGGGTTGCTACAGCTGATTCACGTATGACTAATGCTACAGTTTTCCTTGGAAGCCCAACCAAGCGTTATTTAGAATAGAGACACAAGAGCACCAGTGGCCCACTGACAGCTGTCACCCTTGTCAGAATCAAGCCCATTGTCAGTCTGGAAGCCATTTGTCTTCACCAGTTCAGAACTGACAGCACCCGGGAATCATAGCCCAGTGCTCTGCACATCAGCAGCATTTCTCTCCATTTTCCAGGGTGACATTGTCCCAGAAGCCACGTCAAACACATCATGGTGCACTTGGCTGGGCAAGCCCACAACTCCTCCATGAGCGAAGAGATCTCAAGTGTCATCTCCTGTGTGCTGTGATCAGGTACAGATCCACCAAGGGCTTTGCAGTGTCAGATAGAGCCTGTGGGACTTGCTGTAGACAAATTAACACGTTATTCCTATGTGAATATTCCACATTATTTCTCTCTGGGACTAATTAGCACATAATTCCTATGTTTGAATGTGCACCACCCAGAACACCTTCAAACTTGGAGGTTTCTATAGTAAAACCTACAAAATTCACTGAATCCAGAATAGCTCTAGTGCATTGCTACCTTGCATACCCTGGTCAGATTATACAAATATTTTTAAGAAAAGAGTAAGTAATTTTGCACTGGCTAACCTGTAACGTGAGCCTGCTTGACTTAAATGCAAACAGGACAAGCACTGGAACTGTTAAAACTTCTTCTGGAAATAAGAGCTTAAACACTGACTGGAGTTGAGGAAGAAGGCTTTACAGCTGCAAAGTGAAACTCATGCGTGGAGAAAGTGGGCAGTGTGCTGCATACTTGCAAGAAGTATGACTTCAGAGACTGTGGAATAGGTCCTGTTTTCAATAAAAGTCTAAAGAAGGAGGGAAGAGCTGGGCTTCAAGGAATCATCTTTGGATCTGAAGTACTCTGGCAGCTGTTCAAACTGGCTGCTTGCCAGATTATGTTTCTGTTATGCAGTGCTAAAGCACAGTTTATGCACTTGAGAGATGTTCTGCCCATGTAAACAGACAGAATTTAACTGAAGTCAAAGGAGCAGGTTTATACCAGCTGAGAGCATGGACTTTAGTTGATCTAAAAATGAAATATGGACTTTGAATAACAACAAACTCTTTTTTTTCTTCACGTGTGGCACTGAGCCTGGGTGCTGGCAAGTGACTCTGGTTTTGCACAAACTGGTTTCTTTAAATGCAAGGGGAAATCTTAAAGCTTTGTAAGCAGGAGGCAGCACTTAATTTACCCCACCTAGAGAGAAAAGCTGCTTACCTGTGTGGCAGTGATCCTGATCTTCTCTAGCTTCTCTCCATGAAATTATACCTTGATTATGTCAAGATAAATGTATATCATTGTATTTCTACACTGACACCACCAGCACACATAAGCTCTGAGAATTTATCACTTCATTCCCTTTTAACTACATGATTCTTGTAAGAACTCTTCCCCAGTCTGAGCAATGCTGTCTTGAGAAGATGGACATCCATGTTCACCCTGGTTAGCCACAGGTGCTTGATTAGGAAGGGAAATGCTCTAGGATCTCCCCTGTGCCCATAC
Source organism: Calypte anna (assembly GCF_003957555.1). NCBI lineage: Eukaryota > Metazoa > Chordata > Aves > Apodiformes > Trochilidae > Calypte > Calypte anna. Next base: position 14,405,566 of record NC_044254.1, on the reverse strand, counting down.
AGGAATGAGACAGTCAAGGGGTGCTGAGTTGGCCTCAGGGACTGCCAGCAACCAATGGGAAGTACAGGCTGATGGCCTCCCTAACTGCCTGAACTCAGGGAAGACAATCCAGACCAGACCTTTAGGATTTTGAAATAGAACACAGTTGAGTCACATCTTCCAGATGTAAAATGCTTGTTCACAGAAGCACTGGTGTGCATGCTCTGGATGCTTTCTGCACTACTCATGTCCACGTGCATTTGTCCTCTAACACATATTGGCACTTTCCCTTTTGGAGCTCTTCCATTACTAGATGGAATGATGTGTGTTTGTATATACATGTGCATTTATATTTAAAAGCATAAACACATTATTCCATAGCTTATTGGTATTACAGTTTTATCTTTGCTCAGTAAAAGTGAAGGAAAACAATAAAAATGAAGCTAGGGTCCACGCAACCATACTATATGCCATTACTCAAATAAGCACAGTAATTAATATATCTTACAGCTTCTAAAAGAGAGAATAGAAAATTTGTTCTTGGTTCACATTTGTTTAACCAGATCCTGACAAGTATGCACTGTAGAAGTATGAGGTCTGATTTTCAATATAGATCTTAAAAAATATATAGATACATATTTCTATATATAGCTTTTGTATATACAGATGAATGATAAATTTTTTTATTTAAGCTTTTTGGCTTTTACCTTTGTATGAAAGCAATGCCATAAATGAAAATTTACAAAAGCAAGCAATGGAGAAATCATCTGTAATTAACTTGGCATAACCTTACTCTTACCATTAAAACAGAAAATAAAATAGGTGTGCACAAAGCCTTGCCAGAGCCAGATTTCTTAAGTTCTCAATATAGCTATGGCCTCCTTTGTAGGTTATCTCATGATGCAGATGATGGATACAACCTAAGCAGGAAAAAGCTTCCTTGTCAGTAGAGCAGATCATGTTGGCCCAGCAAAAGCCTCTCAGTTTATGCCTGACCCTTGTTGTCTAACATCTAGTAAAACATGACTTAGTTTAGGGACCCATGTTTGAGGGAAGTCACAGAAAAGTTAACTAAACACTGCCAGTAAAAACACAGATGTACTTGCTCTGGCTTTGTAATGGTACAAAGCATGTCAGCGAGGTACAGGCTTTCATTGTAATAATCCCTTAACCCTCCCTGGACAAAATTAGAACTCTCTGCTTTTCATCCAAAAATATCTGTAATCACAGCATTGATACAACTTTCTCTGTCAACCATCTTGACACTAACCTCATCCTTTATCCATCCTTAATTACCCACATTGCATCCCCACATCATCAGACTGAGGGCACCGCCAGCTTCAGTCTGTGTTAAATAAAAACACAGACTCACCCTCTTCTTTATGTAAGTGTCTGTCATCCTGTACCTGCTCTGGTCTCTCTCTGCTGACCATATCCCACATCTTCAGCACACTTCATTGTCTGGCACTTGGCAGTAGCCTGCTCCTTCCATGCTACCCTGTGCACCAGGGCTGCCTGCCAAGCAAGGTCTGTGGCTCTGAGAGAGGGTTTGAAACTTTGTCAAAAGAATGGATAAAGACACAGAGGACACAAAGCCCCCCCTTTGGGTCTTCTTCCACTTAAAACAGAAGAGTGAGGACAGGCTGGCTTCGTGACTGGAACCTCAGACTGCACAGGTGCCACCTGCACACAGAGACCCTGTACAGAGCCATACAGGGGCCCTCGTCGTCCCCACATGGTGGCTCAGTTAGAAGGCAATTTAACTATCAGGCTGAAAATGAGAGACACTTCGCCAGCCCATCAACACCCACCTGCCTCTCTCAGCAACAATACTTAATTTTGTCTAAAACCACTCATCACAGCTCCACCTTTCACCTCACACCTTCCCCATCGGCATACACAGACACACATGGCTGACCTCTCAGATCGGCTCCCAGACACTCCTTCCCCCGGAGCCATTGCAGAGTACGGCTGTACCCCTCCCACTGCCCTCCTGGCACTCCCCTGCTGGCTGCTGCCTCCTGTCACTCTGTCCGAGTTCCACTACAAACCCTCCAGGCTGGTGCTTGTGGCCCACGCTGCCATTTTGAGCCCTCCTGAGGAGCCCCGGGTCTCACCCTGACCATGGTGACCATGCCAGTCCTGCCCCTCCACCCGACTGCCCCCTGCTCCTGCGGGAGCTGGGCAGGGAGAGGCAGAAGATTGCTCTCATCCACAGCCATGGCTTTTATTTCAAACTCCTGAGCAGTTTTGCAGCAACAGATGAGTTCCCCAGAAGGCAGGTCTGGTGCTTTACCTTTCCTCCTCCTGCTCTCAACACAACCGTGTGCCATCTGAGCCAGGCACAGCACTGCGGTCTCTTACTCAGCTTGGTGACTCCTCACTGGAGCCTTTTTTAATTTCACAGCCCTTCTGCCTGAAGCAAAAGCCAGACAGAGCTGCTTAGCTTATACAAAATCCTTATTTGTCTGGAGAAGTCTGTTAATAAAGGGCGTATCACAAGGACAGACATATTCCAAAGTTACTGTGGCAGGTCCTGTCCATGATAATCCCACCTGGTTTTCGGATGTAGGCGCTTGGTGCTGACAGGTCATGTCCCACCCTGAGGGCTCTTGATGCACTGGGGGCTGGTGATGCCCATGACCTGAGATGCCTGAGAGCTCCAGCTTTTTCCAGGCCAAAGTGTGGCATGTCTTCAGCCTCCTCCTTCCAGACACTTTCTAACTGCTTCCTTCATGTTATTTTATAGCTTCCTTTCAGTGATTTAAATTTTCTGTGACAGGTTTTGGCACTCTGAATTTTTGTGGAAACCTAAATGTTCTTGCTTCAAATGCCCTGTATGAGCCTCTGAACCTTTCCTGTTTATTTTATTTTATTTTCCATTCTTAACAGTTAATGGTGCTGATCACTTTTAGGATCACAGACTAATAAAAATACTGCATAGAGCAAAGACCTTCCCTACATCCCAGGCTCTTATGTCCACAGTGGTATATGCCTGCTGGTACTGAAGGGCAGATTGAGAGCTTTTTGATCCTGTCACTCCATTTATGAAGTAAATCTGCAAGTGAAACACTTAGAGAACTGAGAACACCATAGTCACTCAAAGGGATTGCACTTTGGTTTTAGCAAGCACACTATAAAATTTTTACATAGCAAACCATCAAGTTTGCTGAGCCACTTGAAATGTTTTTAAATACTATCAGCTATCTCTGCTTAACACTTAATATTCTGATTTTTAAAAACTGATAAAATTTTTTGTCTGTACAATATGTTCTTTACTAGTGCTGGCAGCTCACTAGCAGCAGTAAGAGCAGAATGAGAGAGATTCCACCCAAGTATTTTTTTATCCAATTCTTCAGACAGACGTGCCAAAATAGTTGGATGGAAAAAAATTTGTCATTCTAAGAAAGTGCAAGAGCAACAACATTTGTGCTGTTTTTCTTCTTCAGCTATCTGTAAACCAGCTCTTTATACTTTTCCTAAACACAGAAGCTGCACAGCACAGCAAGTGCCAGGCTGGCGAGACTGGCTGCACAGCAGGCCTGGAGCCACCTTCGTGCACATCATCTTCTGGGTGCTTTGCTGAGTCCCTGAATGCCTCTGGCAAATGTGACTCTATAAAAATATAATTTAAGCCACAGCCTTCTTAGGGTAGGTGAACTGATGTAACTCGATCTTTCTTACGCAAAGAATTTGAACAGTGTAAATGCACCCAGGTTTGCAAGGCCAACTCTAGGGCTGGAGATCTGGGAATATAATATAAAAACCAAGCTGAAAACAGACGTCCAGCCTCATAAATATCCACTTTAAATTGCAAAGTGACAGCTATGAAAATGCATCGAAATATTGGCTCTTTTTTCTTCTATATTGTCTTGGAGGAAACTGATAAATTTAATTCTCTTTAAAATGGCAGAGCTCTGGACTGTGTTTTTCCCCAAACTGCCACTTGGTATTTTTTTTTAACTCTTTAGAATGCTTACTTCACTTAATATGCTTCACAGAAACAAACATGCACAACACCAAGGCTTACTATGTAATATGGTAACACTCTTACTTCTTACTGTCTAAAAAATACTTGTGCAAGTGTATCACAATTTGTTGGTTAATAATTGCATTTTAAAGTTAATTCCTCATATGAGAGACCGATCATTCTTTAACAGCATGTTTCAGTCAAAATGCAAATCATAAAGATGAAGATGAAGAACAGTTCCTGTACCTTGACACTTAGAATCAGCTCTACAGAGCTCATTTCTAGAGGAAAAAAACCTGAAATACAGTTGTTGTGAAGCAGTAAATCTATTGCACCCCTGTGAGCTGCATCTCTTAGTCAACAAGTAAGCTTATGACTGCTTCCAATTAGTACCTTTTCTGTACTGAAATAATCTTGATTTTTAAAAGTGATCATTCAGCATTTTGGTTTCCTTTCTTAGGGAATTATTTCATGAGTTAATAACCACAACCCTTGGATAACCCACAGCAACACCAATGAGGCTGGCTCCCCCAGGCTGCCTATAAAGAGTATTTTGCACATGAAATACAGAAAACAAAGCAATAAGCAGGATAGCAAACACCCAAATCCTTGCCCTGCTGATACACAGTCAAGCATTTTCAAGGAAAATGCTTCAGTCATTTCAGCATCTCAGCTTTGCTCATGTGCTCAGTAATTTTTGACATCAAGGATCCAGAAGCCCAGGGGAGCTCTGCTGCATCAGTTAGGGCACTAACTACAGACCTAAGCCTGACTGCGCCCAAGCCAAGCTTTGTGCAGGATGGGACTGAGGATGTGTCTTGACATGCAATAATAATCACCTGCAGGATGAGAGTTCTGGACTTCTAATTAGAGTGAAGAAAACAAGCACTTAACTAAATAACCTACTGGTTTCTGCAAGAAACCACAATACAGAGAAGCCAACCAATGCCAATGGACAAAAGCACACAGAAAGGAAAAACCTGAGGTGATTATACAGAATTAAATCCTGCCTTGACACACACAACTCCCACTGAAGTTTATGGCACACGAGGACTCACATGGCAGTGATACAAAACTTGATCTACTGCTGCAGACTCTGTACAATGTCAAATAAATGATTCACTGCATCAGTTATTAATAAATTGATATATATTTTATTATGCACAAGAGACTAAGGTGACATGAATGACACTGTGGTTATCAAAACTGTACAACTAAGTGTTTCCACAAGTCTCTGAAATACTGAACATAATATGAAATACAAATGGGGTGTTCAGACTGGCCACAGGTATTAGCAACTAAATTTCTCCCATTCTTTGATTTAAAAAATCTGGCATTTGTATCTTAAAGAAATGTATTTATTTGATGGTGAGAATATTATGTTTGGAACTGGTAGGAACATGGCAGCAAAGATGTGATAACTCTTGTGAACACCCCAGAAATGACAAACATCAACAGAGCAGAACAGTCACCTCACATGAAGGGCTGTCAGCACAACCAACAGTACAGTCTCCTTGTGAAGTATGAGGTAGATATACGTAACAAAGAATGGTACATACAGGGCAGAAATTGTTAGAAAAGGGTAGGGGAAGGTTACAATCATCAACATCTACAGATATTTTGCAAAACCCATTTCCATGTGGAAAATGCTACCAAAAATAGCATAACAAAGATCTGACTTCTTCAGACATGGATATAGTAATGTCCCAAACCACGTACTGTAAAGGGTTAGAGTGAGCGGTTAGATGATACATGACACAATAAGCAGCCTACTTTGGATTTAAGTACATTACTAACAGCTTTTGCAGGCAGGAAGTGTCCCTTTTAAGCCCAGTCCTCCCATTCTTACATAAGAAGTTCCTTTGCAGTCAATTCCACCACCCTGACATTTACCCCCAAGCCCATCCCTCCAAAGCCCTGCTTTAAACCCTTGGCTGGGACAGGAGTGTCTCCCTGGCCTTCCACACCCCACAAGTGCCTCCCACGAGAGGTCCAGCTCTGTGAGACCAAGGTTTGACAGAGATGGGAACCAGTGGCTTTGGGGTTACATACTCAGGAGCTTGACACACCACACAGAAACCTGCAGTGGAGACAAATGGCTGCTATAAAAGTAGACCTTCCAGGTGCATCAGCACTCTGAACTGCAGGCAGCTTAACACCTGCTGGAAAGTACTGTACAATTTTGCATTAAAGCTATTAACTGGGAATGTCTGGGTTCAGTTCTCTTTCTCTTTACCAAAGCAGAAATGGCTGTTCCATCTGCTAAGTAATCACATGTGGTTTTGGTATCCTCCAATAAACAACTAATTCAGATTGATTACAATTGCTGAATTAAGTAGCTGAGTACATCAAAAGTTCATTAATTTAAACTGTATTTCAAATACAACTCAAGAAATGGAATCTTTGATCTTTATATATTTTTGGTTTATCCAGCGGTAAAAAGAAATCTAAATTATTTTAAAATTAGAGTAAATTTTTGATAAAAATATTGATAATGCAGCATGTTTCCCTCAAAAACATACAATCACCTATTTTACATAAAATTTCTCAACCTATTCATCCCAACAACCAAATCTAGTACTTCCTATGAGAAACTATCTAATAAAACATCTGAGGAAGGAAAGGGTTAAAACAGAAAAAAATTTACAGAATATGTAAATTTCACAGTAAATGAAATTAAAAATTTCATATAGAGTAACTTACATTTATCTAAAACATTTAAATATATCTTTATACAGAATTTAATGTAGTAAAATATAGCTATGATTGAACTTAAAGACTCTATAGTCTTCTTTGAAGACATCTTTAAAGACTTTACACATAGAATATGTTTATACAATACATTCTGCTGAAGGTTAGGCAAAGCGCTTTCTTTTCAACCACACAGGTAGCACATTCATCCCCCCGACACCTCAGAACAGCCAATCCTGCACACCCTTACACATGGGGATAACTACACTTATGTGACAATCCTGTTGATGTCACCAAGACTACTCGTTGATCTGGTAACAAATAACACTTTGTATGTCTGACTCCATACACTGATCATCTCCATGGGCTCAGAAAGCAGCCATAAGATGTGTAGAGTTAAGCATGTGTTTGTACTAGAAAGGATGAGGTGTGTAGTTATTCATATGCATAAATGTCTGCAGGATTAGTAACAGGTTTGATTTAAAGTGAGTAATATTCCACCCCATCCTGGGCAATTATATCTATTGCATATCTTGCACTTTGACCATCCTGGCATCAGCAAGGCACAAGTGTAGGATCAGCAAAAGAAATCTGCAGCTCAGACTTCAGAGGGGACTATCACTCTAGTGTAATGAATTCCCTTCTCCTCTTGCAGAACACAGGTAACCTCCACTAAAATTAATGAAAGCTCCTCTTCTCGTTTTAAGACAAAAAAACCCAAAACAGTGCTCATTTTTCCTCAAAGGAGAAGGATCAGTAGAACACATTACAAAGTGGCACCATAACAGTCAGTTATACATTAAAAGTGTTACTTTTCATTTGGCATTGATTTGGTCAAGATACAGCAATGGCACTTAAAAAATACTCCGACAATCAGTACCTTTCTGCCATTCCCATATTCTGACACTACTTTGGGACTATCCAAGCAGTGTTTGTAAAACGGTTTGACAAATGCAACTGCACAACTATCTTAAGAGATTAACTTCAATAGGCAGTATTCTGCATCATAGGCTCTACTGTGCATTCTTTGAGCCCTCAAAACCATCTCTTGATTCAAAGGGAATTTGGGATATCTAAAGGATTAGAACTAAATCACCTTTTTTATCTCCTCTATCTACCTAGTATAAATGGAAGAAACAGTATTATATTCCTGTTTTATATAAATGTATGCACTATATATTTTATATATGGAAGGAAGACTGAGCTGATTTCCCAACTGTTAAAGTGATAAGTTAGGCTCTGTATACTAAGGTATACACCTATTTGCATAAAGACCTTGCCATTAAAGGTACACACAAATCTATGTTAGTGCACAAGAACATTATTTGTTTTAATGTTTGTGTGTGTCTGTATTTGGTATAGTAGATTAAAAAAAAAATCTCTTACTAAAAAGCTTTGGCCCAGAGAACAAGAAAGGGAATGTTAAGAGTGTGCTCTTCTCCAATTAGCAAATCAATGCATATTAAACCAAAAATACCTGGAACCTGAAGCTGAAAACACAACAGGAAAGCAAATGAGATGCTATAGCTATAAGCTTAACAAAACAAAGATTACTCAAAAGTGGCTAAACACAACTGTAGAAATAAAATGTTATTAACCAGAGATATCTGACCTTGAGGCTCTCTTGCTTAAACAAGTAGAAATCCTTTGACCCCAGACAGTCTTTGTTCTGCTTATCTTGTTGAATTCCCTTAATGAATACCTTGTGTGAATGAGAAGGTTTAGGAAAAGAAAAAAGTCATATAGACAAAGCAGCATTTTTCCAAACTGGCATAGATTTCACATTGAGGGCCCATGGACCCCTACAACAGGTTGCAGTACTGTAAAATTAGTAGCTTTGTCACATGTAGCATAACTTGCTATAGAAGATCCAACAGGCTGCACACTCACACACACACAGTGGCTTTCCCAAAAGAAAATCAGTCTTTTTTTTTTTTTTTTTTTTCCTGTCTCTCTCCTCACTCTAGAAAAATCTCTCGTTTTTCTCAAAAGCAACCAAACCAATCCTTTTAACTTTAAAATGCTGATGTCAACACACAGTCCTTGGAACCTCTACACTCTTCTGTTGCTCCTCAGTGGTTCCCCTGGAGCTAAGTTGCACTGCTGCTGGAGCACGGGGTGCTCTGTGTGCTGCCGATGCTGTGTGCTGCGCTGCTGTTCTCGGAGGCTGGCGGGGATGTAGGGACCTGCTGCCTTCCTGCTGCTTCCCCTGGGGGTAAGGGGAGAGAAAAAGGAGGGGGTGGGAAAAGAGGGATGTTAGATGTCATGAAAACAACAATCCACTCCAGTCCAGTCTTGCCCTTCTGTATTTCCATGCAATGAACATCTTGGGTGACAGACTTTACATGGTTACTAGATTTTGGCACCTCAGCATTGCTAAGTGCATGGGGAAAATGCTGCTGCTGGTTCCTTAAGCATTTTAAAGGCAGTTGATAGCTAAACTTTAAAAGCTAGTTGAGCAAGATACAGACTGTCCATCTTCTTTTGTCAGCTGTCACTCAAATGGGTCCCATTACATGACTGAAACTGCTTTATAGCTTTGACTGTTCCATGGAAAAAGGCCAATGAATGTAGGCTTTATTTTAGTGCCAGTTTATGGAGCAGCATATTTACTAAAACTGGAGATGAAGACAACGTTCTCCAGTCAGCAGGATACCACATATCCTGAGACATGGCCAGTTTTCTTCATGCAGGAAAACAACAGGCTACTCTGCAAAATTGCTTTGATTTACTCCATGTATAACATGCAGGAAGTTCCCCTATAGCTGCCACAGAATGCATAGCACTTGCAGCTTGTAGTGAGAACAAGCCTCATAATTTCTTGTTAATTGTTACTGATGATAAATTAAAAGCTCTGTCATTTGGATTGCCAAATCAAGCACTAGGAGTTAAAGGCAAATGTATGGGTCCTGACAAAACCTAGATTTTTGTTTGCTTTCCTCACACTCTTTCTGCACCCGTGGCTGGGATCTGATGGAAGAAATTCATCTCTCAACAATCATGGAAGTAAAAACCTCACCATTACATGAATACCCACAAGATCATCATGAGGCCATGTAGAAAACAAACTGTGGCATTTGTTTAAGTTACAGTACCCAAATATGCAATCTTGATAATACTACAAAATAGTATCTTCAAAAAAGACGTTGAGACTAACTTTAACATGCACAGAAGCCTCAGCATGGCCACATGGCCAGGCTGCTGCTGCTGCTGGGGCTGCAGACCAATAGGGGTGCAGTCAGCACCAGCACCTTTCCCAGCAAACGAGCAAGATGCAAATGTTTTGCCAGCTCACCGACAGGAACAACTGGGAAAAGGTTGGTACATCTTCTGCCTTGTGAGTTCACACTAACACAGATCTCCTGCTTCCTATTGCCCCAGGTTATTTGAAACCTGATGCCATGGGCTACGCCTGCAGAGTCAAATTTTTCTCCCCTGCTCAGGATTTGGTAGAGCTCCCACTCCCCAGTGACTGCTTCAGTGACAGGTTGAAGGCTGGAGGCACAGCCTGCATACAGAGGGTTACAGAGCCGGGATGATCCAGCTTCCTCCCGCGGGAGCTGTGCTGGCACATCCGCATGCCCTGTGTTCTGCTGCCCAGCTGCCAGAGCCCCCAGCTCCTCGGAATGCAGCCGCAGAGGAAGTGTGCATTTAACGCTTCTGTGGCCAGAACATGTCCTTCTGCAGGCTGCTCAGTATTCAGAGGTCTGCTACAAAGAAGGATTTTTTCACAGTAGAGGTTGCAAGTGCTCTTTGTCATGGAAACCAGTGGGTTTGCTGCTAGCTCAGGCTGCAGCCACAGCTGTAAGTGCAAGTAAGGCCCTGCAAAGCACAGCTCTTGCCTTACACCCCGCTGGTTCAGGAATGGGGAAGAAAGAAGGGACGGGAGAGGACAGAAAAACAACAAACTAAACCACATTGCCCAGGAGGCCAACAAAATGTTTAAAAAGAGGGTTAGGATCTCACTGGTGAATTCAGCACTCAGTCCAGCATTTACTATTGTGAGGAGATTTTTATTTCTTTTTCTCCAGTGGAAGTAATAACAATCTCACTGGTCCATAAGCAGCAGATTTCTGCTCACATGCAGCAGGTCAGAATCTAACCCCCAGTCATCTCCAAAGAAACCAAGTTTCAGCTCTAACTTGAACTGGAAACAGCTTTGCAACTCAACAGAATCGACTGTACAAAATCAGTGTCTGTTACCGTGCTGTAAAAGCTTTAAAAAGCCTTGTTTGGAGGTCTTCCCCTCCTGACTTGTTTGTGTACAAGTCTTCCTTTTGTACCACAGGATATGCTTATAAAGGCAGAGATAAGCAAACTCACTTTCTCTAAAACAAAACAAGTGACCACAAACACCAGAAACCAGCAAGCTGGTGAACCCCGACCCAAGCAGTGGGCTGAGGAGCGGCGGCCACACGGCTCCCCCGGCAGGGCCCCCGCTGGCTCTGCTTGCAGCTTCCCTGTCACCCATCCTACCAACCACATGACTGCACACAGCTCTGCGTCAGCCTCGGCATGTCAATACAATCTGTATGCATTTAGCCATAAATTCACTTATAAGCTAAACATATGTTTTTATTTTATGGCAAAGTGACAAATGCAAAGCCGGAGTCCCCGTGCGAGCCCAGCAGCTTGGCTCTAATGCTCCCAGCTCCTCTGGAAAGCGACTTAAGAGGCACCTTCCCTTCAGTTTGAGCTGGGAGCCCCTTTCCCTCTCCTGTAACTCGATTAGCTCTGCAGCACCTCAAGCATTTATCACAATCTCTTGTGGAACAACCACAAATTCTCAGTGTCCTGAATAAAAAATCCAAATCACAGTGACATTTTGAATGCGAGCTAGGAGCTACATTTGGACTGGCTGGTTTTTCCTACGTTTTATTTCTTCAAAACTGAGCTAATCTGTAGCAAAGTATTTTAAACAAATATTCATTAAAAGACCATAGAGAAATATAAGTTATTGCTGAAGAGAAATTCTCTATCCGCCCTTTTCATGTAAACAGCTTCGTGTATCTCACGATACTGAACCAGAACTGCTCAAAATGGACATGTCTCATCTATTGACAGTAAACAAGCTCTTACCCATCTGAATGCGACAGCATGCACTTTGTTATTCACACTTAGGAAAGCTGCCAGTTGTACTCCCTGTCCAGGAAGTCTGAATGTTTGCTTTTCTATCTCCATTTGCCAAATATAATTGGTTGCTATGTCAGTTTATTTAAAATCAGATCCCATAAAAAAGGGAGAAGTGGGGGGAGGAGGGACGCTTTTAACTTCTCAGATTTTGGAACATTTTATCCTCTTGTTACGCTTCCTGGAGAAAGAAAGTACAATGTCTGAGAGAATGAAGCAACTCTGCAACACAGCATTTCATTTACTTGGCTTAGCAGCCTCATTACCTAATCAGACCTGTGCCTGTTCCTTCCTACATGTGGTCAGTTACTCCTAATAAGGCAGATATTCTGTTGGCAGATACTTAAATGGTTAAATTTTGAAGGGTTTCTGCATCCACAGACACCACAAGATTTTTGCTTCTAAGACTCCCAAGTAAATTGGGTTAATTTGAGGAAATCTCTGCTACTCTCCCTTTCTTCTTGTGTCTTCTCTGAGCAGAACCAACACCGCTGTGGAAAGCTTTCAACCACTTTTCACATCCTTTAATTGAATGGGGAAAGGATCAAAAGTATAGAGTCCTTTTGAAGATGAGTCAGCTAAAATTCCTCCTCCATTGCATAATCCTAGCTTCCCTCCTCTCCTCCCCTACTATCTGTGTATCTAGGAATATCTGTACTCAATGTTGAACTGTTTCAGAAAATTAGAGTATTAAATAGAGTATTTTAAAGCACAGTCTTGATGCTTTGGCAGAAAACTCTGATTTTTTCATTACTGAAATCAGCAAAAGTCCTACATGAAAAAACCCAACACAATAAACCCCATTCAACATTTTGAGGTGAAATTTTGCTTATTTTGTAGTTCATTCCTGCTGTCAATTGTTAACAGCCTATCATGACAAACAAAAAGCTCATTCATGTAAAGCTTTCTCAGTCCTAGAACGAGTCTGTTAGTAGAGACACACTGATACAATTATATCAGCAAAATTTACTACTGACAAAAAGGTGGCCTTTTGCTGTATTGCATAAATAGCATTACAGCAACAAAAATGCCTCACTTCACACATGTCAGTTTTGCCATTCTTCTCTTCATAGAAGCTTTTATCCATGCTTCGAGTATCAGCAAAACACAGTTCTGGAATGAACTCATATTTTCCAGCCTTTGGTCTAAATCCTGTCTTAGGAAGCCAGTATTACTTACAACAGATGAGATTTCAGAGCACAATTCAGCTATGCACAATTCTTTAATGGCAAAAGACAGCCACTCTGTAGATGAAATTTAGATTTTTTTCCCCTCTCTTATTTTAATAGGAAATAAAAGCCTACAGCCAGCTCTAAAATGTTTCCACTGCAGCTGGATTATCTTGTCTGCCACAGCAGTTGTCCTCTAAGAGGCTGTCCCTGCCAGAGCCTTGACTGCACTCTGCTGCATGCTGTGCTTTGTTTATGTGCATGGGGATATAGGTTCACTTTCACAACCCAAACCAGATAACTTCTTAAATATTTTTTATCATTTCTGTGATTCTCTGATATGATGAATTACAATGTCCCCTTTTTGTCAGGCCTTTTTCTCCTCTTATTTTCAGCTTTCAAATACTAAATCAGAGCAGCTCGTCCCTCCGCTACTTCTAAGTGGTCACTATAACTGATGGACTTAGTTACTATAATTCTTTTCATGGGATTGGTCCAAGTCCTATTGCTGCTGAAGGATTTATCATGTTGATTTCTCTGTGTTCCTTGACTACTGACACACAACACATGTCTATAGATAGTTCTATATATGAACAGAGATTGGACTTCCACAAATACAAGACCAATGCTATCAGTTTGTTTTAACTTTTTTGTTATTAAGGCTACCTATTTGGAAATTACCTTCTTAATGTATAAATTTACCCATTGAAATTGCATTTACTTTTCTGCCACAATGCTTCAGTAGTATATGAGGTAGAATTATACTGTTCATATATATTATCACAACCTTTACATTTTCTACATTTGCCTCAATTCCAAACAAGCTTCATACACAGCTGATACATTGAGAAGCATTCAAATGCTTCTACAAAACTGCTGTATTGCCAACTGGAAAAATACCCACTTCTTTTTTCCAAATTAACATAAGCTCCTGGGACATAGTATTTACAGAAGCTCTGACCCACAGGGCTGGATTCTTGCTCCTAAATAGCATTCATGACGTTTTAGATGCCATAAAGACCCTGAGTGGGCGACAGTATTCCAGAGCTTCATAGCTGCACAGGTTTGAAGTCTCTGGCCTCACATTCTCCCTGCCTCCCAGAGATCTTGTTGTGGTCTTGCAAGGTCAAAAGTGGAAGTAGTTGGAGATCCTGCATGGTGTAAGGATCCCAAGACACACCATAATCCAGCAACAGCCAAGGTCAGATACTGCAAATCAAAGCCCTCTAAGTGTCCAGGCTTAGCCTGTACCACCTCTGTACAAGCAACAGAAAACTCCCAAAACACACTCCTCTTCCAATAGAGCACAGCATTTCTGCTAACTTACTTCAGGATAGAAAAAATTCTGAGGAGAGACTGCAGAATTATCTATGCATAAAGCCTGCACCAATTCAAGCATATTCCTGGTTACTTGGTTGGACACAATTAAGTGAGATTACACACAAGTTGAAGAACGGAAGAATAATTACTTGGGACAAAAATCCTGTGTAACCAAGGCCCAAGAAAAAATTTCAAGTCTAATTACATTCAGAATATATCCACGTATTACCTATTTGGCCCACTTCTTGTACTGATCACATCATATTCCCAGTCACATGAGCCTAATTTAGTAACCACAAGAATTTTTGAAAAAGAAATATAGGAACCAAAAGGGATCCATTAACTGAAATGTTAACTAAATTTGAAATACAAAGATGTTAATGATAATGCACAAGCCAGCAATACTCAGTTTTACTCATGTCCCAGGTGAGTTTTCAAGATTTTTGTTTAAAATTATTTTAGTAAATTGTAAATCATGTTTACAACGTGTAACACCTCCCTTTAGGGAAGGGTGTGTCTCAATCTGCTGATACACACCAACAGCCTTATGGGAGAAGTTGCTGGAAAACATCCTTGCAAAAATAGAGAGCAAGAAAAAAGGTCCAGGGCAGCTATTGCTAGGCCCCCTCCCCTTTCCTTTCATCTTGCAACCACATTTCTTGCAGCATGAGCTGCACTGAGGTCTGTAAGAGCTCTCATACTCACCTGTGTGAGAGTAGATAAACCAGAGTGCTCCTGTTAGCAGGGCTCCAATTACAAATGCTGCAAAAGCAATGCCCACAACAGTCAGCGTGTCCAGACCGTAAAACACAGCTACAAAATAAACACACAACAACAAGGATTTTTTATTTTCAGAGGCAAACACTATTTTACAAAAATACACCCTTACACTTTCATAGAAAAGCTTTTTAAATACTCATAGTTAATTAAGCACCATTTTAAAGGAATAGACTAGCAAATTTGCATGAAGGAAATAGAAGTGATGCTTTCAGAGACTGGCTTCAGTCCACCCAACTGTTCCACATGACAAATAAAAACCCCAGCTCAGCACACCCATATCAGGAAAATGTTACAAAAATTAAGCATTTTCTGTTGTCTGTTAATAACTTGCTCTCAATTAAATAGCCATGTATCTTAAAAAATGTGTTTTGAAAAGGCAGAGATTTCTGGCAAAAGATACTTTTTATTTAAATGCCCTAACATTCAAGCAAACTTTCCCTTGCATTGCCTGCAAGTTCAGTCTGAAAATCTAGGTGGAGAACGGAACTGCTGTTAAGAAGGAAGAGATGCCAGCAAAAAGTCAGCGAAAACATAAATAGAAACAATTGTTTTTCACATTTGGCAATGCTTTCTATAACTGAAATTAATTCCAGAACACAAAAATAGAAACATACACATGCAAATCACTTTCTAGGGGAGAGGCCCTTTTGCATTACCATTTTCAGGGTAACAGCATCTGGTTCCTGGATTTATTGCCCCCCAACGTTAATCATCTAAACAGAGAAACTTCCAGCTTTTCTGATTTTATTTTTTGGTGATTTGAAATACTTAAAAAAGAATAATCACTCTTTTAGCAATCATTTGAGGAAATACCTTCTTACAAAAATGATTTCTAGTTTCAGTATTTTTAATGTCTCCCAGTACACAAAATGGCTCAGGCCAGTGAATAACATTTTATTGACTAAGCTGGCCAGAAAATAAGCATACTGAAGTATTCTTCAGTGGAATTTAGGTTCTTAAACTTAAACACAACCAACACCCTCACTATATGTTCCTGCATCCGACAGCTGTCCCTATGCACATCTCTCAGCCCAAAAGCTCCTTAAGTCCTCAGGGCAATTCATATTTTGACATATGTCTTCTCCAGCAGTTCCTGTTGGCAAGGGCCTTGGGTGCCTGTGACCAGGTTTGCATAGGCAAAACCTGATAGATACTGGCTTAGGTTTTTCTTCTCTTCCCTCTATGAGACTATTTCTGATCCCTTTGACCACATCTGGTAATTTTAAACACAAACAGAAAAGACTCCCCTAAAACTAACTGGTTTTGCCACAAGATACCAGTCAGTGTCTTTTCCTCTTAGGAGAAAACTTAGTAGAAAGGAGAAAGTAACAGAGAGGCTGAAGTGAGAGAAACAATCTCTCATTCCTCTTACTGTTTTGAATAAATTTAGTCTCAAAGCCTGAAGATAATTTTCTTCATTGATCTAATATTTTCTTGTCAAACATTTAAAGATTAAGAAAGATGGGTTTAAGAGTTACTTACGTGGTTGTCTCACATTTGGCTTTGGAAGGGACGGATCTGATAAAAAAAAATAAATCACAAAACATTCATTAGACAGAGTTCTACATTTAGTCTATAAACTATGCAAGCAACCTTCTGTCTGAGAGAAAGACATAATTTAGAGTTTTTACAAACCAGGAACTTCAGGAAAACCAGCCTGAAAATAATCTTGCTTAACTTAGAAAACAATCTGTTTGTATCCTGGTCATTCCTTGGAGGAGCAAACCTACAGTATAGTTCTATGTAGCATATATTTTGCTGGCAGGAACACCACAACCTTTCCCACTCAGATATCATCAGGTTAGGCTCCCTATGTGGAGCTCTTAAAGAGCACAGATTGAAAAGGCTCTTTCAAGGTGATTATGTTAATCTGACTACTCACTGATCACAAACATGAGACACCAGCATGCCAAAATCAATGACAAAAAAAAAATTTGAAACCTAATACTGGCTATCACCACTAAAGAAAAGTCAGTATTACGGTGTGATAAACACTGCTTTGTCCAGAGTGCATGAGTATGTCGATTCACACATTCGATTCCTACCTGGTATTCTGTCTTTGAAGTTGGGTGGTTTGTTTTTGTTTTTTTCATTGTTTATTTCATTTGTTTTGTCTTTTTAGTTATATGTAGGAAATAAAGAACATAGCTGTGATATCAAAGCTAATCATTCTTGGCAACAATATCAAACATCATCAGCAGCATGTAACAGAGAAATAAGTAAACACATCAAAAAATGAAGAATTTTCCCTTCTTTTGCCTAACTTGCTTCTCTTATCTTTCTCCAAGAATGCCACCTCAAGCAGAAGAGGCAGAGATTCTGGCTTCAGACCTGAGGACCTGTTTGGTTAGCTGCAGTTTGCTTCTGGATTGCCCAGACCTCATTTAAATTCTGGCACATCCAAGTGTGTTCAGTGCAACAGCTGTAAGAGACACTGATTAAGCAGTGTCTCGGTACTTGTTTTTGTACCTTTAGTAACTGAAAAAAAATGTAATTGCACAGTGACGCAAAAATACTGAAAACAAATATTTCTCTAAAGTATTCTTAAACCCAAGACTTTGCTTCTGACTTCTAAAACCCAAATGGGAGTGTTAAGCTTCCAGCAATATCCTGTAAGATCATTAAGCTCTGAGACACATATGCCTACAATATCCAAATAAGTGTTTTAATCTTCCACTGTATTACTGCCACTTGTTCTAACATGACCATCTCTTCCAAATCACTTCTAGCAGGATGGCAGGAACCAGGTGGAACTGTAGTACCAACCAGGTGAGAACAGGGTCAGGGGGATTGTGCCTACACCAGGTAAGTTGGAAAGCCATCAAGTGCACTAAGAGCAAAAGCATAACTGAATGTAAGATTTGTGAGGAGGGCTGGACTGAAACCAAGGAACACTGAACAGTACAATCATGGGTAAGGGCACTATCTGATTGTCCAAACACTCCATTGGCATATCGCACATGCCAAGAAAATGCTTTCTGAGCTGAGAGAAAAATAATTTTTCCATGCTCATTCTGTCACTGGCCTCTCTACAGAGAATATGTCTGCTAATTGATAATAGACTGTGTAGCCCATAATCAGTTCTCCCCAGTGAGTCAGTTCCTATATATATTTTAATGTGGGTTGCTCAGAGCAACACAGAAGCAGTGGGAATCCTTGTGGGTCCAAGAAAAGCATCTAATTAAAAAATGTTATCAGTCAGCCTGACAATAATCTAGAAATGATCATGATTTTCTATACCTTTGTAGGATAGAGGCACTTGTTAGTTGCTAATATGAACTCCTTTCCATGAACTGTTCGCTTTTGCTGTGAAAGTTTCCACACTAAGCAAGAACCTGAACCATGACACTGTAAGATTATTTCAAGAGCAGAACAAGTATTTCCTAGCTATACGCCTTTCATTTAAGTGGAGGGGGAGAGTGTGTGTGATCTACTGCAATAATGTAAGCAACTGAGCATGTAAATAACAGAATTAGGAGAGGAGGAAGTTATTTCAATATACACTTTTGATTTCTATTATACTCAATGGCAGTCATAAGCTCGTCTGAAGAAAAAAAAGATTGCAATGACCAGGTCCTTCTGACTTTTCAAAAGTGAAGTGAATAACTTCTACGTTTGGCTCAGAGAGCAAACCCAGTGGCAGTTGGTTCCCTTAAGATGGTTTGCAATGATGAAAGCTGACCTGTTTGCATGAGAGAAAATTAAGAACAGCACTTCTGAGATGTAAGTTCTCCTGCTCAGTAATGTCAACATATATTATATATATTTTCCAACGCTTAGGTTCATATAGCGGCCAACAATGGCATTTGGCTTTTTGGAAGGGGTCACTTGATTCACTGCAGAAAAACTGCACCCCAACAAAGCTACCTTGTTCCTATGCCACTTTGTATTGTGTCTGAAAGCTTCGATATGCTGGGGAGATTTCCACCAAGCATCCCACAATTAGACTAAATCACCCACAATGCAACAAAATACTCTATCACACTGTTGTCTTGTAACTAATCTTTATAAATGTAGCTTGTCTTTGCACACTAAGACCTTGTGCCTCTGACAAAGACAACATTCTGAGCAGAGCCCGAGATGGGAGCTGTGCACAATACTCCACACATCGGAAGGGCAAGAGAGCTCAGAGTACAAGTCTGTTTATTGAAAGCTGAACTTCATTTGCAGGATTTACTCATTCCCCATAGAACAACCACTGGAAAAAAATGAGAGCTTTTCAAGAAGAAAGAGTGAAGAATCAGGCCCAAAGTACAGTTTTAATTATACCACACTGACAGATCAAACACTTGCCTTTATTTCATAGTGGCTATGATCTGTATTAGCAAATTTATAAAAAAAAAACCCCAAAACTAAACATGAGCTGACTTGCAGAGCCAAACAGAAACAGTTGTTGCTGATGTCCGGTAGCAATGCTCTACAGTACTTTTAACTCTCTAAAGACTAAAAAGCAAACACTGCATAATGCAGAGGTTCCTCCAAGCCCCTACCATTCTGAAATTCTGTGAAAGGACTTCTGATCCTCATCCTTTTGACACTCCTCAAAAAACATTTCAAAAGTCCAACAGCTTTGGACACAACTGGAAGATTCTGATGTGCACATGCAGACACTAAAGCTTCTGATTAAACTGCTGTGTTAACACATGGCAGAAAGGGTAACACAGGTACATTTTCTTCTATGAATGTATCAAAACATGATTGATGTGGTTGTCGGAGGGATTCACCAAGAAAAACTTTCAAATTAATTGAAACTGGGAAAACAGTTTTTATTTTTCATCACTCACAGGACATATTCTTAAGTCAGAGTACTGTCTCATGATGCAGTCTGCATTATTTCATAATGCTCCTCAGATTTTCCAGCTACTTCAACCAGTTACTAGCCACAATCATGCATTTTTTGGCATAAAGATTACATAATCAAACAAGTCCCACTGAAGCAGAGCTAAAATACACTTGTGTATCGCATCTTTTGCTCTTAGAAGCTCAACAGTCTAATGAGTCTCTCTCTACTGACCACAGCTTTGCTTTACAAACTTATCGGGCTCTAGCATCCTTAATACTTTGTAATTCCATTGTTGTTATTCCTAAATAGGTATTTACAAGCACAATAAAGAAATGATACAGCAGGGAGCAGAGCACTGCCTTTAATCTCCATGCAAAGAGAAATTGCTGGAAGCTCTACTGCTATACTCATACTTCTGAAACCCATATTCTTTTCTCAGTGCCTGACTAAACCACCCATCTCAATAAAGATGGTCAAAAAACCCACCAATGAACTGCCATTGACAGATGACAACTGCCAGGGAAATGTGTAAATAAATAACATCTTTCCAAATACAGTATCACCACATGATTATACAACGCCACTTGCTTGAAGTACCACCTTATTTCAAGCAGCTGTATGCTACACAATATGTTATATATAGCTTTAGTAAATAATTCCAGCTAATTTTCATACCTTCTGGTTTTCCTTCATGTGTTATTACAAGGGGCTTTGTGAAGGTTTTTTTATTGTGCATCATGGCCAAGATCATTTCCACATTGAGAGAGGTGCAAGCTTCATCAGGAGGAATGCACTGCAAATACAAATGCAAAAAAAGTAGTCAGTGTGGGGCTAGAGACACCCATCTGCCAGGACAGCTCTGCCAGCTGCACAGTTACCTCATTATAAGTTTTATCCTTTATTATTTGCCAAAAAGAGAAGAAAGCCTCCGAACGATCCCCATGCAATGTACTGACAAGGGTAATTCTTAGCAGTATTGCACAATGCAAGCTTTGCCTTCACTAAGGGTCCTCTAAACTTCACAATTTAACTCAAATTATAGTAATTATTTTATTTTAGTATAAATGTTTTTAAAAAATCTGGTAGCCAGAACTATAGCCACTAATGTGTTGGTCAACAATGACAAATCACCTTTAAAAAATACAGTTTAAGAGGGATGTGCATAAACCCCACAGTAAAAATAAATTCCAAATTCTTAGAACACATTAACAACTAATTTACATCAATTTCCATTAGTTGAAGAGCAGGGTTTAGTGATTCTTTTTTGAAACAATCAGATTGCAATATTTTCTGATACCACGCATGTATTTGGAAATTAAAGTTAATGTTGTTTGTGCTTTGAATATGGATAGCAAAGATAAATCTGAAAAACTTGCACAGTAAAAAGCAATTTCTAATTATCCTAATGAAATCTAAACAGAAACTATATTTTGCAAAGCACATAATATCACAACTCTTATCAAAAGTTTGAGCCTAGACATACCATGTTTATTACATCAATTTCGTAGAAAACTGTTTATTCTCTTGAAAGTTCATATTAAAAAAATATCTTTTTTTCATCTAAATCAGAAGTTTAGACTTCAAGAAATTACTAACCTTTGGCAATCCTTGATTATCTTTGTCTTTATTCGTACACAAAGTCAACTCACAGTGAAGAAAGAGCAGAGAGATGTTGAACATTGGTTTAAACACAAAGCTAAATCTTTTTTTGTCCTTCTGTGCATGAGGTATTGGAAAGTTCACCCTCTCAATACTGTAGAATTTAACAGATTCATCTTTAGGACAAATGTTTTCTATGATGGTGTAGTCAGACATTCTATCTGGATTTGAAAACGGGGAAACAAAGCATGTTTGAATGGCAAAGCCCAAGGATCTGTCAGCTTTAGTCACAGACACCTGCATTAAAAAGAAAGAGATAGTAAGATCTCAGAAATGACATTTTTAGATCACATTTCATTAACATTTTCAAAAAATTTTTAAGCAGTTTTCCACTGCTGCTTCCAATCTGAACTATTTTGAAGGCTGGATGTTAAGGGTAGGCTGTCAAAGTGAGAGACAGAGAATCTGTGGTTTCAAACCCAGCTGTTTAATAGCCTAGCAGCGAATAGATACAGCAATCCCTTATCTTTCCAACATCAGATAAAAAAACACAGCCCAGATCAGACATACAGTTAATGACTGCTACTGCCACCTGAGATGGCACTGCTTTGCCCAGACACAAAGCAGAAATGTATGGAAGTCAATTACTAATTCCATGTCTTTTTATCTATTTGAAACTTTAATGAGAAAGAAGGAAAAAAGCACCAAGACGCAACAGAGAACCCACCCCCAGCCAGGGGAGGAATGCAGAGGCAGAGGAGAGGTCATGGTCTGATGTGTGGGTGGCATTCCTGGACTCAGAGGGCAGAGGAGCCCTCTAAAAAGCCAGAATTTCTTATGAAATGATCCTTTTAATATATTGTAGGTCTGAAATTCATGTTCTTTTATGAAAAATAATTAAGACTGCAAACTTCCAGGGCACTGATGTTGTTAAGGTAGACTGGAATGCAGACAATGCTACAGAATAATTAGGAAAAAATTCACATGGATTTTGTAAGAAATGAAGCATGTTGCTCTTAATAAATATAAGTGTTGTGTCTAACCATTAACACTGTCTGATGAAAACAATTTTACAAGCAATAATTTCCTTAGTAGAAGAAATGTGCCTTAAATGCATACTTATCCTTAAGTGCTGCTTGTATATTTAAGTAAAAGACTGCCAGATCTTCCTGTGGTATACACAGAAATTCTGGATGCTAAGAGTCATGCAGTGGATAGAGGCATTTCTTATTTTTTCTCTCCCCTATGTGAGCAGCAATCAAACTAGAGATGAAGAGATGTGCTGAACAATCTAAGGAAGAAAGAGCATCTTCTGAAGTAATATAAATAAAAACTGAATGGAAGTCAAGCCACAGACACTGAAAGATAATCAAGCTGATGGTGTTAACTAGTTTTAAAAGATTATGGCAAGGAGAACAGGCATACTACAGTATTATGAAACACCATCAAGTAAACAAAAGGATGAACAATATCTCAAGAATTAAGACTACAGGATAAAGGTAAGATCAAAATAAAGTGAGATCATGAAAATGAGAGCAAAGAGCAAAGAAAATAATGCCAGAAGATTCAAATACAAAAAACATTTTTACAGAGAAGGAAAAGGGAGATACAGAGTTCTTACAGATTATGACCTAAGCAATTTATTCACCAAAACCAAAATATATTTTTTAATAAGAGAAACAAAACAGAAAAAAAATTTAAAAAATAACAAAAAAGTGGAAAAACAAAGATTTCCATCAGCTGAAAACATAAAAACAGAGTCACAGGAGCTGAACACTGATACAGGTTTTCCACTGTGCAAGAAGGATAAACAGAAACAAAAAGATTTCTGCCAGAACAGGTGATAAAGAAATCAGAACATCAGTCTGAATAAACAGCTCCAGAAGCAGAGGGCTCAGAGCCAGGAGGATTCATCCCAGGCTGCTGAAGGAAGCAGACAGTTTTATACAAATGGAAAAAAACAAAAAAATAGTGCATCTTTTATAAATATATTCTTAACTGAGCAGGACATGCTGTCTTTTTGCTTAAACTACTTTAAGTACTTTTCACTGGGTAAGAGAATGAGGAAGAACCACAACATACTGAAGCAACAAAGAAAACTGTACATATGTCAAATAGACACTATGTTAATGTGCAAATGGGCTTACAAAAAGGAACTAACTTGGGCAAAAGAAACATGGCATAACACTGTTTACTTCTGTCAATTCACTCAGTTTCCTGGTCTTAGAAGCCTTTTCCTTGACTTACTCATTTAAAAATTGTGGATACTATTTCATTGCCAGTGTTGTATTTATTAATACATAACACAATTTAAAGATGCAAAATTCTGTTATTGTGACTATCTTCAGAAATACTGAATAGTGGTTTGGAATTCCCTAGATTTCACAGACACCACAAGAACATGTGGAAATATCACCAAGTCCAAACACACCTGAAGTTGGGGGTATCTGGCTGTTGACTTTGCCGGGTTTATTTATCTAAAGCTGTCTGATCTCTTGTGTCACAAGACTCAAAAGGACTGCAGCTGGGGTTTGTAAGTGGATCAGAGCAAGATCAGAATCTGTATTAACTTTGTAACACCAGAACACAAGCATATAGAAGACAGACACTAGCAACCATTTTTTGCATGTCTACATCTTTTAGAAGAGGTTCAGCCATATTACCAATAAACTCTGTAATTGTCATCAGGAAATGCCACTTCAGAGTAAGAGCTCAGAGACCACTTCAGGTTCTGCACAGAAAAGCAGACATGGCAAGAATGACCACTGTACCTTGTAGTTAAGGTAATGCATTTTGCAGGAATCCTTTTGGTTTTGACTCAAAACATTGTCCTGCTTTTAGCCCACAGTTTCTGTTCTCTGCAGCCAACTAAGAACTTACCTGTCTGCCTAAAAAGCAACTGCACAACAAGACTTTTCAACTGACAGGAACAAATTTGACCTAGATGCATGGCATTGCAAAATGTTTCCGTTAGTTTTATCTTTTTTCAGTTTATTACCTCCACGTATATTGGTCCATTCTCAGCAACAGAGAAGAGTCCTTGGGAGGGAGCAAGGAACAGATCTGTTTTGTACAGCTCCATGTTGAAGGTCACATTGGTGATGTGTGGTTCAGGAGGCCAGAAGATGCCTCTGTCATCCTCTGGCTGCTTAAGTGTGCAATTGAACTGAAAACAAACAAAGAAGAATACAGATACACTCAGAGTCAGGAGGGGCAGCTGGACAGGGATAAATTGGAATGCACTCTATATGGGCCCACCCACATTCCACCTGGTTAGTGGAAATCTTCAACAGGATCACAAAAAATAGAAGTGGGAAGAAATGTGTTAAAAGACAAAGTAACTACTATACAATTAATGTAATTTATGTGAAGTGCATACTACAATAGAGATGTCCCTGTTGTCAGGTACAAACTAGAGAGTAACTTACCGCTATTTCAGGCCAGCTTGAGAAAGCAACATCTCCCTCGTCAGCATCCCCTGGAAATCCATTATCACCTGATTCCATGTCATCATCATCAAAGCCACTGCTTTCAGCTGGTGATGACAGCTGAATGACAATCTGCACAAAAGGCATTGCAAATGCATAAAATTAGGTGATAACCAAGCGCTCTCACTTCATGGTTATTATTTTCATCTCATTTCAGAACAATACAAAGGCCAAGGAAGTGCACCAGCTAAGCAGATCTTGAAAGCATGTCTTAAACAGCTTTGTGCTGTGCATGTAAACTATGCAGGTTATACTTAGAGAACTCTCTTCAGGGCTTTTTTTTATAGAATTCAGAGCCATCAAAGACAACAGTCTGGGTGCTTGTGTCTGAATAAGCAGCCCTGCATTTCCATTCTATTTTTAGTATTTCTGTAACCAACACTGAAAAAAGAAGTGGCTTTCTTCAATGATTTTTTGCAACTTACAGTCTTTAAGGCACTCATTGAAATCATTAGGGTGTAAAGGACCAGATGGGGGAACAATCATTAAAGGATTTTCTCTTCTCTCATTTGCATATTTTTTCAGAAATGTACACCCAAAAACATGACACCCCTTTACCCATTTTCCCCTTTGTTTTTCTCTGTATTTCCTCCCTTTTGTTTTTTCCTCCTCTGCACACTTCTCGATTGCATTCCCTGACAATTCCTGGTTTTGTTTTCCAGTGTTCTGCACTTTGATTCTTTTGTAAACCCTGCAGCTCCTCAGCTGATTCCCGCCCTTCGAGGACTTCTTCTTTGTTTTCCTGGACATAGACCAACTGCTAAGAAGTTACATATACATTGTTTGATGCTCCCCTGACTGGTGTTTATTTTTCAGGAGAAATGCTCCCAAATTCAGAAATATACCATACATGACTCAGAGTTTAAGTGAGTAGCTAAGACTATCAAAAGACATGATGGATAAAGGAGATAAGAGGAGGCAAACATCCATTTTAATTTGGGGCATAACAGAATATAGAGACAATGACTCAATGTACTTGACCTTGAAGCCTAAATGATTCTATGAGGGTCATATGAAGAGATGGTTCTGTGACAGTATTTAGCTCCAGACTTGTGCTCTTCTGTAGTCTGGACATTTTTCTATCCAGTCTTGTTTTGGGACTGCTTATAAAGTTAGGTGCTCCAGACTTGCCAGCACAGAATGCTTTTAACCAGGTAAAGTCAGATCAGACTGCCTTAGTCTTAGTTGTGTTTGGGTTGGACCACAGGCTTTCCATCATTTGCCATAGTTGCTTCTACGTACTGGAAAGCTCAGGAAGATGTCATTAATTCCAAACCCATATTAGCTATAGTGCACTGAAGCTCAGAAGCTTAGCCAGCCTGGAAAGCAGTAGCTCAGAACCCAAGTGGGCAACCTTTCGACATCACTCATATCCAACTACTCAAGAAGAGTTCCTACAACATGTACATCAACTGATAGCAAATATGAAAACAAGTTATCAGAGAAAAGCATGCACAGATAATGTCTTTTCCTCACATTTTGAAACCTGCTTTCATACAGTTTCAGAGGAAAAAAATTCACCTAACATAATTCAGCATATGAATTAAGTAGTATTAGCTTTGTGCAACCACAAAACTTCATTCCTATTTCTCTTTACAGTTACATAGTACTGCTTATGTATAGATATGTCAAAACAGCATAGGAAAAGTTGGTGCAACATCTTGGAGACTGGTACATATGGCCCCCAACGTGCAGCCATGCAATTTGGTAGAAGCAGTTAAGTCCAGCTCCTCTTTTTCCAACTGACTGTCCAACTGCACTGAATGTGCAGCCTTCTATATCCTTGACTGTAGACGCATCTAGGTTTGAACTAGACAGGAAAAGATCAGGATTTTTTGTAAAACTAAATCTCACTAAAATGGCTTCCTACAATACACAGCACAGAAGGTGGGTCCTCATTTTAAAATACTCACAGAGTTAAAATAAACGATCTTGTTCAAGATATATGCTGTCTGAGTCCCACATTTGTTCAGGGAAGACTCCAAAATGAAATGGGTATCATTCATCCTGGCTTTGCAAGAGTGATCCAGCAGTGAGAGTTCTGTCCTTGTGTAGCCGCTGGCCTGAAACAAAGGCACTTTGTAAGTGTCTGTAAGTGTTAGGCTCTTGCTACAAGTGAAGCTCAGAATAGTGCTCATGATTGCTGGTTGAAGGAAGTAAAGTTAATTGTACAGATATCTAGGGAAGGTCACTCTCAAAATGTCATTATACATGAGAGATAGGAAGTAAATGTAACATGGAACAAAGACAACAACAGGTTCATTATTAATCTGCTGATAAATAATGCCGACTCTGTTTGGTCTGAAATGAACTCAGAATGCTGCCTATACCAGGCTCTTTTCCATGATGCAAATGGACAAAAGCAACCTATCAACTGGTAGATGGTAAAGACAGATCTATGCAGGTCTCACAAAGCTATCAAAAGCAGCTTTTTTTTACTCTGAGCATTAAAAACTCAGACTGATGATTAAGCACTGCAATTTTTTCACATAACCAACTCTGCAAAACTTTACTCAGAAATCCCTCTACAAAATACTAGATAGTTGGAAAGAAGAAACATGATCCTGAGGAATGTTCACAGTTGGTGGTTCCCTCACCAATTCTGGAGGGTTGGGTAGCTGAAGAGCTCAGGATGTTTATTTTTTCAGTTTAAACACAAATCAAATGGCCAGGCCAAAAAGCCTGCCAAAATTTGAGATCACACCAACCTGCAGAGAGTCTTTTTCTACAGCTACTGTCATGACTTTGTCATCACACTTTATTGACAGGGCCACATCAGCACTACCCTGAACCTCTTCAGGTTCTTTATGTTTTGAAAGGGAATGCCCAAAGCCATGATTTATTAATGTATCCATGGAATCACTGGACGGGAAGATTCCTTCTCCCACTGCGTCATGTCTTCCTCTGTTAATGTGAAAAGGAAAAGTCAGGCCATCACTTAATGCAGGATTCTTCGGGGCAGGCAGTGGATTAGCACCCAGCAATTCTGTCAGCTCTGGAGGAAGGGAATGGTCTTCTTCATCATTCATCTCTTCTACAAAAAAACAAAACCAAAAACATTAGTTACTTGATAATCTTCTGCAATGTTGATGGGTACAATTTTGGTTGAAAAAAAATAATCAAAGGAAGCCCTTGAAGGACATTGTGAGCAGAATTCTTTCTACTTGTCAGGTAACTACCTTCCTCTAAACAAATGTTTACTTAGTTGTCTCAAGGAAACAGTATGCTCACACTTTTGGAAAAAAAAAAAGAAAGTAGAAATCAAAACTGGATTTATTATCTAACAGGATACTCAACTGCTGAAGTCCATTCCAGTGGACACTGAGCATGGGCAGCTACTACAACAGTTCAGCAATCTGGTCTAGTGGGAGCTGTCCCTGCCTACTGCAGGGGGGTTGGGACTAGATGATCTTTAAGGCTCCTTCCAACCCAAAACATACTATGATTTTATGACTATGGCTTGTGAGTTCAATAAAACATAACCATTTCACTCTACCAACATATCAGGAAATAACACAACTTGCCAGGACTCTTCTGATAAGAGCCACTGATTTTTTATTTTTTAAAATCAGTATTCACAGATGCTACCAGAATTCTTGATGATAAACAGTGAAAGTAGTACAACTCCCAACAACAAAGCTTCGAATTGAGGAAGCACTTTTCAAATAAACATATCCCTGGAAACACCAGATGTACTTTTTTCTAGATGCTAAAACTTAGTCTTCAAGCTCACCTGTATCTTCAAGTTGCAGATGAAATCTGTTAGCAACAGGGGCTTTTGTGTAGGAAGTAACTGGACTATAGTTATGCTCGTAAGCCCACTTGATCAAACTCTCATGTGACGAGGGAATATCAGGTATTACTGATTTAGTCATTCTCATGGATCGCTCTGTTTCCTTTCCAAAACCAATACTATTTGATGTCTGCAAACAAAGAGAAGCTTGGTTTGTGATTAGCCAGTCAACAATAGTTAAAATGGAATAGTGACACTGATTAAACATGATTTTTACTCTGTTTTACTTTTAAATAACAGCAAATGGAGAACTGGGAAATAAAACAAATTCTGCCATGTTAGGCACAGAATTCCTGCACACATGGAGAAAAGCCCACCCTTCCTCCCAGCCTGGTGTACAATAAATCAAGTTAGTCAGAAGCTGTTAATCTCTAGATTAATAAACTAGAGAAAGACATTTATAGCCATTTGTTTAATGCCCTATTCTCTTCAAAACTGAGTTGAAACAACTTTTGTGAAGTGAGGTGAACTCAAGATGACAACTGATATTTCAAACATCCCCTTCGTTTCTTTGGTTAGAGCATTACTTAAGCTACATGAGGGAAAACCTTTGGTCAAATGAACATTACTGAAAAAGGGAAAACATAGTATGCTTATGAAAGAGACCTGATACCAGCTAAAGCTTTGAAGTCAGCTGGCACCAAGGACAGTCTGGGCTTCCCTGAGTAAGCTTCATACTAGAAATGTTGTGTGCTGCCTGCATAATGCTGTGTATGTTAAGTGGGACTGAATGAAATGCTCAAGAGAGTGATAGTGAGAGCACACACATTTATGGAAGGATAAACTACCTAAAAGACAACATACACTTTCTGAACATAGATAAAATTTATAACAATAAAAAGTATTTAACAATGTTAGTTTTACATACTTACATCAATAGAGCAAACTCATAAATATATTTGCAGACCTCTTATTTGTTATTAAATAATTAGAGATAACAGCTAATCAGAGTTGACCATGGAATACAGATGAGTCACACAGTCTGTCATCATTCAGTTTACTGAAAAATGGTTTTGAAAAAAAACCAACAAATTTTCTTGTTCACATGGGGAAATCAAAGGAACATAAACACTCCTAGCTGTTACAAGGGCTGTCGGAAAATATTCATTGGTACTACACTTTAACTTGCTTTTCAGTGATTGACATCTTAAACATGTATTTGCACAAATCTAAATATATATATGTATGTCTTTTTACATTTGCAACTTTACTATTATCACTGTAACAATCACATCAAGGACTACAGAACAAGACTAAGAACATCCAGACACCAGGAGACACATGCAAGGAAATTGAACTGCACCTTCTGTATACAGATGATATCACTGAATGCTCTACAACACTTCCTTCCATGCCTGATTATCTTCTCCATCATATAGGCAGCTTTCCTTTTTTTTTTTTTTTGTAAAATCCCCATTAGTTTCCCTCCTTATGAACAAGTCCTAACTCTCTTTCACTCTAGAACATCGAAAGATTTAATAGCCTGATC
The DNA here is from genome assembly GCF_003957555.1 of Calypte anna. Taxonomy (NCBI): domain Eukaryota; kingdom Metazoa; phylum Chordata; class Aves; order Apodiformes; family Trochilidae; genus Calypte; species Calypte anna. Next base: position 14,375,375 of record NC_044254.1, on the reverse strand, counting down.
TCTTTTGCCCAGGTCAATTTTAGACAGTGGTCCTATGGTGGTCCTGCTACCCAGTGTCACAGAGCTCAGTAGCAGTTCTCTACTTGACCTCAGTAAATGAGCTTCTGAACAAAGATGTGACTAAAGCTCAAAGAGAAATCTGATGAAATGGCATAATTTATATCTGTTTCCCTCCCATAGTTTCTTTCTAATGATCCAGTTCAACATCCTTAAAATACAGCTTCAAAATTGAAGTGAAAGAAATTCTAGGTGCGGAGTGTCTGGTTTGAGGATACCGCCACCAGTACAGTTATCAATGACCAGCAAAGGCCATTGAAGATAAGAAACAAAAAGGAAACATGAAGTATCCCAGCTTTAGTACCTTATTACTGTTTTGGATCAAACAATCTTTTATTTTGCAAGGGATACAAATGTGAACATGATTAACATGATTTATCACATTTTCATATTACCACATAGCTTTGACTTTTGACTGGTTGGAATTATTATGCTACCCCAACTTTGCTGGATCTCCCTCTCTGCTTTCCTTTTTTTTTTTTTTTAGTCATGAAGAGACAGCTGAATAAATATCTCAAAACTCTACTGTCATAGCTGGCACCTGACCATTTCCAGGGCTTGTTTATACCTCTCTAATCCATGCTGAGCCTTTAAATGTTCAGTCCTGCAACACCTCAGTGTTACAAAACCATGCAAATGGCTCAAAGGAATACCTTCCTTCACTTGCCTGCCCTGCCAACACCTTCACACATGGTGTATGAAACCAGGCGATCAGAGCCACCTACTAACCCACTCAGAACAGAGAGGGACCATTTCAGAAACTGGTGGGGAGTTGTTCTCATGTAAAGAACAGTCCCTCCAAGCTTTTGAAACCATTGCAGGCCTGATTTGTGCGTTTCACATCTCTCAGTCTTTACCCCTCAATACACTTATTTTCTTTCTGTAATTTCACTTCTTTGTCCAGTGTAGCTTTGTAAAAGGACAGCAAATCCAAAGGATGCAATATCAGTGGCAGAGACTCCTCCAGTACCGAAACGTACAAGCACTGCATGAGGGCTGATGTAAGGACAGACTGCAAACAGCATATTTTGTGCAATTGCTTTGTCTCATCTATTCCCATTTTACTTGGTTTTGTGTCCATCCTCTTTCAGAGTTTCAATAAACATAGCAAGCTGGGAGATAAGCTAGATGACCTAGAAAGTATTTTTCATTTTTTGTCTATGAACTTAGACCTTAATAATTCACAGCCCTGGGTCTGAGGCAGCTTCGCACTAACCTTTCCCTCTCTGTTTGCCAATCCCCTCAAGAAAATTCTGATTTGTACTGAGGGCAAGAAGTTAGGAAAACTGAAGTGCATGGAACTGATTCAAGTAATAAAAAGAACATTGTGAAACATTACCTAATTGTTTAGTAATGTTTTTATGCATTGTCTAAATTTGGGCTTAGAAAGGCCTTCAGCCTAATAGAGATATGAACGAATTCTAAATGCTGGATGTAAAGGCTTTTTAATCACATGGGGGTGGCTTTAGGTCCCTCCCAAGCCCTCTTCTAAATGAAGGAGAACAAACACACATTCAGAAAATGAAGTATTTGTATAAATTAAACATTATAACAAACAGTTACTCACAAATCCTTGCATAAATATGAGAAGTCTTTTATATATTGAAATTTACATATATAGTATTACATTCTTTTTTGTTAATCTAAATAAAATGTTACCTTCTATTATTCATTTACAGAAACAATTTTAACTTACATTTTTCACTTACACTTTCAATAATTATTAAGAACAACTTTTAAAAGAACAGCAGCATTGCTTTTCTAAATTCAAGTGCAGCACTTGAGACATTCTGAAATCTTCTACAGTTCCTCTTCCTGAAAATTCATCACACACAAGCATATAAATCAAGAATATGAAATATGGTACTTTGGTTATCTCCAAGAATGAATCAAACCGATGTACCATTCTCTATGCTGAGAAAGTAGGGATTTAGGACTAAAGACACAGTGGTAAATTTATGTAAATTATGGTAAATTTAAGTAATAGCAAGGCAAGCATTATTTCTTGCCCTTCTGCTTACAAGCATGGCAATCCTGGGCACCTAACCTTGATCTTTCTTTTTAAAGGCTGACTATTTAGGACCTACAGAATGACCAGAACATCCTTTCCTGTCTGTAAAATAAAGATGTGTCAGGGATTAAAAGGGAATGTCATCTTCCACCATAGAAAATTTTTCCATTCAGTCTTCCAAGCAACACCATAAGTAATTTCCTTTTATTTCTCTTACTGTCAAAATCTAGCATGAAATCCTGCCTACCAGTCTGCCCTCTGATGAGATTTAGATCAAACCACCTTTGGATCCTGTCAGAATTGCCCTTGCACGTCTTAAAAGGAGAAAGCTACCAAGCAAAGTAAAATTCTTATAGATACAGAAAGTGGGAATTTACCTGAGCAAACATTTAGCTCAACTGCACAATGTGCTCCTAACTCTTCACTCCATACAGAAACAGGCCATACATTTAAAGGCTGCAAACAAAGCTTTAGAGAGCTTAGTTTTAACTTTTTAAAAACTTATTATTTGCAGTCTGAAGAGAGGCAGGGTCAGTTGGACCAAAGACTCCTGGGGATAGAGGTACTGGCAGGAAGAGGGCTTAGAGAGTACTACAATCACAGGGAGTAAAAAAGTTTCCACTTCTAAAGGGGTGTGGGCATGTGCCACATATCTATTCATTCTGCACTCATAGGCATCTTTCCAACCTCTGAGATGAACCTGCAGATCCACTCACCAAAGTAATAGTAAAACCAGAAATGAACATCCAACTCCATGCTTAGGGTACTTCAACAAATGTTGAAAAGACATAGGCCCTTGCACTAACTACTGGGCTTCTTCAATATGCTGGTCAGCTTAATAGCCCATATATTAAAAGTTAATGAGAAAAAAAACATAGTTTCTGTATATAGTCCTTGAAATGTAGTAATAATTTAATATAGAGCTCAGAGAGAAAACACTCAGAAATCCTTATGCTCTAGCACTGTATCACATTTAAATGGATTCTATACTGTTTCAGTATGGTAACACTCAAAAAACAAAGGTGCCTTAACTTACAATCACTTCAAGCTTTCCCTGGACATCGTGTGACTTGATAACCCAGTTGACAGACTTTTTACACTTGAGGATAAGTACGACGTCTCTGATGAGTTTGGCGCCTGGTTGAGATGGTTTAATGTCAACAATTATATCCACCTGGAAAGTACTGTATGTGGAAAATAAAGAGAAAGTTAGACCAGAATGCCAGAAATTTTCAGCTATCAACCTTCTTCCAATCCATCATATTTCCACTGTCTGGCCAGCTGATTAAAATGCTGGAGATTATCCCGGGCAACACAACATGTGCTAAACAGATTGTTATTCCACATATGCTTAAATAATTTTGCGCAACAGTAGAAAGAAAAACTTCTAAGAAATAGAATATTTTTGTTTCTTGTTTACAAGTGTGCTACTCATTTAAGAGCAAGTTAATTACATGCCTAGCAGTTTGCTTTACAAAGTGAATGTTGTTTTCTTATTTTCCTGTGACAGCACCTAAGTATATCTGTTTCAGTTTCCTCTGGTTATAACTTATTAAATTTCAAAATAATACCTTAAAAAAAGCAAACAGACAAATCAATCAGGTTAATAACAAAAAATTAGTACAAATACTATATTGGGGAATATCTCTGCCGAGGCAGTTAAAATGTGGAAATTACCTCACTTAGAATCTTGCGTGTGTTGAGGAACTAAGCCGTGCATTCAGTTTCCAATACTTCTGGATATATACTTACTTTAAAAAGAAACGAAGGCAGATGTCCAGCCTACTGCTTGCTGGAAAATAGATGATCACTATCCAAATTTTCAAGATCTCAGTAAAATAAGTAGAGCAAATGGGTTTCTACTCATCAGTAATATCTCATTGTGCAAAATATTAATTCAACAGAAAATCTTTTACTTTCAAACCATCATATAGGGCATATATCATAAGAACGTGCTCAACCCCAAGCAACAGGTTTCAACTAATATTTTGCACTGTGACTTAGTGTATTTTGGGACCTTCATTTCACCTCCTGTATGCCCAGCTCAGCTTCTGTTTGTTTCTTTGTGGATACAAACTTTGTAAAGGTAGCTGTGGATAACACAAAAATCTAAAACAAGAGGAACTTAACTTACTACTTTACTTTAATAAGATACTTTAATAAGATACTTACTACTTTACTTTAATAAGATTTTTTACTTTAATAAGATACTATTTAAAAAAATTGCGGTCTTATCATCTGAAAACCAAATTCCTATCACAGTTAGCTACAGCCAAAAGCCCAGAGGGCCTGAAGACAGGGCTGTCATTGTGTAATACCGTGAGGGACTTAAAATGATGTTGATACCACAGAGCATAGCTCTGTTTAGGATAGGGCTGCAGCTCACATCACACAGAGGCAGATAATTTAGGCTTATCTACTCCACTTCCACTGCATCTCACCACTTCCTTACTTTCCCAATGCTGCTAGGCAAGAATATTCTCAGACTCTGGGTTCACCATCTTTCTATGAGCTAATTACCCCTCTTGATTTTCAACAGGCAGGTGAGGTCTTTAGCTCTGATTTCAAACAGATTTAGTGCATTTAGATAATACTTTACCTGATTGGATTGGAATTTGGAGTGATGAGTTCAATGATATGAACTTCTCTTTCCTGGACTAAGTTAGACATAAGGCACCCCTCTGCTGCTTTGGGTTGTAGGTATCCCGCAAGGTAATTTAAAGACAGAAAATTCTTTTCTATGATGCATGAGGGAGGAAAAACTTGATCTGGAGGTGGGGAAAAAAAAAGAAAACATACGCACCTTTACACATCAGCTTACATGAATGTTTGCATTGCACATACTTCAGTATAATTTATGACAATCTCTTGACTAAAAGGTGTATCTATTGTCTATCATAAGCACTTGTGACAAATCAACATAACATTGAAAGGGATATCAGTGCTACAACAACACAGCACATCTCAGATGGAAAATATTTACTTCTAAACTGAACACTTTCTACTTATGGATTTAAATATTTCATGAGAATAAAAACCCTACAAAGAGAAATCTGAAAACAACACTGAAGCAAAATACATGGGTATCTTTCTGAATTAGTAAAATGCATGTAGTTTCTTATCTTACAACTTTAAAAAAGATTTCTTTCTTTTGAAATTAACTCATAGAAAACTTTTGTGATCAATTTCTTCTCTCTTTACAGAGTGCTTTATTCTTGTTACTACAAACTTATTATATTTTAAAAATAACAGCATTTTCTGTTTCCTTACTCAATATATTTTCTTATGTGTCTAGAAATACCTCAGTTCTCTTGTGCATGGGAAACAGCATAGCAAGAAAAGGATGAAATCAGTTGTTGCTATTAAGCCTGACCATAACATCCATAACTGAAATTATGAAAATTTAAGAGCAGATAATATATCTTCCTTATGGTTTTAACTGCCTAGGTATCATGGGCATTGGCTGGTACACAATGATAAAAAAAAAAAAAAATATTCACTTGGTATGAAGTCCCCATGCACAGCCTACATTGCTGCAGCTCAGAAAGCAGTATTTCCATTGAAAAATAAGAATACCTCATATTTCTGAGATAACTTTACATATGAATAGAAGGACCTAGGATCATGTTCAAAAAGTCCTGTAAGAATATAATTCCAAATAGTTGGCTCTTTGACCTTTGCCTTACAAAGAAAGATTTCCTACTAAGGTCACTAGCAAGATAAAAAACAGAAAAAAAATGCATTATATGTGCAAAACTGTGGATGATCTCTTAAAATCTGAGCTAAGACCACTGTTAGCATTCAGTCCCTAAATGAGAGCTGAAATTGCACCCCCAAAGAGCATTTGTGCGAGGTACAAAACTTTGCAGGGAGGCCAGAGACGCCTGTGCCCCTGGCCACTGCAGAATCAATTAGGGGAGTTTCTTCTCCTGATCTTACACAAAGTAGTCTTTGAATATTAACCTTGCTGTCTTTCCTATAGAATCTATGAAAGCTGCATGAGGCTGTTACTATTCATACTGCACAAGCAAATCATTCCTCTAACATCTGCTATGTGCCCTGGCAGATTAGCCTTGAACACAGCTGCAGTTCTGCCAGCTCCTCCCACAGCTGCACAGAATGGAAAATGATCCCAAATGGTCCGCACTGGACTTGAATTTATATATTTATATCCATACATACATGCAGACACAGAGATACTAGGTATTTGCTCCTCAGCTGCCATACAACACAAATCAAACCATAAAATAACAGCCTGTGAGTGTGGATAGTTACCACACATGCTGTTGTTTGCTACTGCTTAGAACTTGGTTCCTAGTCCTGGACCTTCCATTAAAGGAAGGAGCTGTCTGGAGCTCTCAAGAACCACTGCTCTCACCACCCCCAGCACCAAGGCTCCCCAGCATGGGCCTCTGCTCGACAGCACGCTTTTCCTCTGCAGCTGATTTTAACCCTGTCTCTGGCTATTTGATTTACACATTCACTTCCCCCCTCACCGATGTGTAGTTACTCTCATCCGTGCCAGTCACCACGATCTGGGCTGGAACAGAAAAGAGGATCCATTTCATCTTTCTTTGGTCACTGCACTACTTTTCTTTCTTAGTTTCAGGACTGTCTACTTACTTTAGAAAATTACTGCAGGTGCCAGCAATCAATTAAAAACCTTACTAAACCAGCCAACAATCAGTCAGTTTATGGACCCTGTGCCTCTCTAATCTCCACAGACTCCCAGTATGGAATCACAGGCAGTTTGCCTGCAACACCCTCAGTGGAAGGTCTCTGGCCAGCAAGCCCAGATGCTGTGGGGCCCCACTTTTCAGAAGGCACTCGTGGGGCTGTGGTTAGCAGCCAGCAGCCACCTTCCCTAGGCCTGTGCCAGGCTGCTCAGATGAAGATGCCTCCAGACTGCACACTGGGATCTGTAGTTTCTGTGGGCAGCACCTCCATTTTGCAGTTGAGGACAGACATTGTGTCTGTCATTCACAGGTTCTTGGGTATCCCAACTTAAAATCATTAGGAGGTTTTTGTAAAAATGAGCACTGTTAGTCAGGTATTATTCTCCAAGACATGCCCTGGGCAGCACAAGTTTGATTCAGCAACAAAAATCCCATCCAATTAGAGCTTGCCTTTTTAAGTCCGAGATGGGTATAAATGAGGCATTGGGGATTTTCTTCAGCCACTCTGATGATGTGGCTTCTTCATGTGTATTTTGCTGTTTACCAGCCTTTAGCATGATGGAGATCAGAACCACAGCTTACATTTAATGGCAAGGTATGAGCAGGGAAGGGGTTGCAGCGATCTCTGGAGGGAAGGTGGGAGCTCTCAGCAGCACTCAGGAACCACAGCTCCAGACTGACTCAGTGCAATCATCTGCATTGCATTAAACCAAACAACTCTGGTGTGTAGGATATGTGCACAGGTACAAACTCAGAGTCAGGACTGAACCTTCAGCTTCTTCCAAGACAGCAGAAGTGTGTTACTGTCTGTAACCAGGCTGGACATTTTCCACTCTATATTTTGCCATGGTTGACTATAGGTTTCTTTGTGTTTGTTTTTTGTTTTGTTTTGTTTTTTAATGTTTGTTGCTTTTTTTCATATTTAGCTAAAAAATGTCTTGAAATTAGGCTCTCTCCAGGCTAGCACACCTGCCCTGGATTTAAACTGGTGGTACTGGATAAATTAGGTAACATTAATTAATAAGTCTTCCTGACTTGTACAACCATATCTTATTGAGGTGGGAGGAATTAAACTGAATTCTGCTGAGTGAAATGTATCAAGGTAATTTTCACCATGACCAGCCCTGCTTTCTAGAACCTGACAGTGATCATCAAAGGCAATCACTTGGTCATCTCCTTCACTGCTCAAAGCAAAGGAAGAACAAGAACCCCATTTCTTGTGCCCCCTTCCTCCAAACCCTCATTCAGGGATTCAGATGCACTTGACCCTGACCCAGTTTGTTAGCTCACTCAGCTTCCTTCCCTTTGCAGCTTCAAAAGCTATTTCAGAGCACCATGGCTTCAGAAGCAGTTTGATGCTATAAAAGATCACCCTTCTTCAGATCTGTCTGTCCTTTGGCCTGCATTTTCTGTTTGCAGTAATCAGCTACAGTGAGTAGTGGAGTGGAGTGGAGTCTAAGTGGAGTCACTTAGAACAGTATAACACCTTACAATTTCAGATTTTTCTAATTTGAGTGAAGCTGAAATGTGGGCAATTATGTAAATAGTGCTATTATATTCTGTATTGGTCACACAGTGCTTCATATGACCAGAGATAAATTATGATTAACACTGGCAGTGATTCACAGACTGGCAGACGAGGGTAACTGAGTAAGCACTTGAGAAGTGTGAATTTTGTATGACAGGCTGAAATGTGCATCAGGGTATGCTGTGGTTTATGGAATTCAGTGATTCCATCATTCTCTCGGCAGAGAAGCAAACCAGGTACACTGCCCACCTGGTTTCCATAGAGGACCATGCACAATTGCTGCAGTTCAAGAACTGACCCTCTCCCTACCCCTGAGCACACACATAACCCCCCATACACACATTCATTCCTTTGCCAAGAATTTAAATCAAAATCAAATATGGTTACAACTGAGCTAGTTTGTAGGAGCCTTCTCAGAAACTGTCTACTTTGGTTGCCTGCCAAGTTCCATTCTGTGTAGTTACTCCTAATTAAACTGTGTTTTAACACATTCTAAAGTGATGCAAAGCTCTCCTGTTTACCTGTATAGTTTAACCAGATACAGGCAACTAACAACCAAAACGTTATCTGTTTTTTGACATATCTAAATAAAAAAGTTAATCTCTGCAATGCAGAGACCACTACTCCCATATATCTATTCCAAGAGCACTTTAATAAGCTAATAAATATATTTATGAATAATTTTCTGGCATTAAAATCCAAGACTGCTGCCAAGTAGAGCAAAAATCATGCAGGGGAATCCTGTAGAAATTTGGCAGGATTTGGATTCAACCAACACAGGCATGTTCTGATTTGGGGGGGCAAGCCTCATGCTTCAGGAAATCAAATGATCAGATACAGGTGGTTAGGAAAAAAAGTCTCCACAGAAGTTTGTGTTGTTGGCTTTCTGCTTTGTTTTGGGATTTTTTGGGGGTTGTGTGTTGGTTGGGTTTTTCGTGCTCCCTGGGTTTGTTGATTTTTGTTTGATTGACTGATTGATTTTTTTTTTTTTTTTTTTTTTTTTTGGTAGACAGTTTGGCTGTGCAGGAGTTTCTCTAGAAATACTGCTGAAATATTACTAAATGAGGGTGCTGGTGCTTGTAAACGCTGAGTCCACCAGTATTTGTTAGATGTTAATATAACATTTTATTGATTTCTTCTTTTCCCATCACTGAACTTCTTGAGAGATGACAATTAGTTTGAAAACACCTGGATCATGCTGCAATGCAAATCAGTTCCAGTTCACCTTTACTAGCCTTTATTCTTGCTGCTTTTGTTTAGCATAAACCTAGATGTTTGCTTTAGCCTGAGCCTGGATGAGATCTTTGGATAATAAAACCAACATTGCATTGCAGACCATTAGGTGAAGAACACTGACAGCTTAAAACATTTCGTATCTGTGAAAAACAAAATTTCACCCCAAATCACCCTGCACAATACAGGAAAATCTGTTCTCCCTGTAAAGTTCCTTTTATTATCTATATATCTTCCAGAAAACAAACACAAATTGAGCTAAGTAGAGCATAAACCCTCCTAAACTGGCTGCCTTGTTCCAAACATGTAGTGAAGAGCCATTTCTCCTGTGTTATCCAAGGCTAATGACCAGCTGAGGTGCAACTCCCCCCAGCAGACATGCTATGTGCTATGTGACTGGCAGCCAGCTGAGGGAAAGCATGAGCCAGAAGGTGCTGCAGAGACTCATATTGTTAAGTTGTTCCAACACAGCTCAGCTACAGGGCTACAACCCAATTCCCCTAAAAAGGGATCTGTGAAATCTTTGAGGAACGGGAGTCCTCTTCCACCTGCCCTAAACCACCTGATGAATTTGGCATATACCTCACAGGGACAGGAAGTCTTTCTCCTAGGGATGGAAATAAACAAGGACAACAAATTGAGACAACTCTGGTAAGGAAAGCAATAATGCTTTGCCCAAAGTAGTCTGGATACTTATAAATGCAAATACTGAAAAAATATATAAACTGGGTTTTTCTAGAAATTACCTTCCACTTCAGTCCTTCGGATTAAGACACCCAAACAATCATTATGAAGCACCTTGCTCCTTTTAAAAGGCGAAGCTTTGACTCCTCTAAGATTCTGACTAATTACATCCACATATATAAATATAAAATTATGACACCAGAATCCATTAAAACTTGCCTAAATCCAAGATTTGGTTTTTAGACTTGGTCTTATTTCTCTGCCTTCCCTTTTCATATCACATCTCTTGGAAAGTGAGAGGTATTTGAAGATTAAGTGGGGAAATAATACTACAAGCAAGACTTATTCTCAACAGTTAGAAGTGCCTAACGATTATGCTGGTTTAGTTTTGTTTTTTACCTTCTCCTACTTTAATATAAATATTTCTTGATATTTTGAGTTCAGTGAAAGATGTTACTGCTCCATATTCCTTCTGGGCCCACTGTAGCAGATGTTCGTTTTTCTCAGGAAAAAGTTTTTCTTCTGTTTCTGCTGACAAGGAGAAATTTCCTTTCTCAAACTGAACAACGGAACCTAAAGACACCTGATGGGAATAAAAACATATTTTTAATGTGATACACTTATCCACACAGACAGCATGCTCGAGCAATGTGATCTGTCACATCCAAATGCATTCACTGAATGTGATTACAGTTTATTCCAAACAGTTCCTGAACTTCACATGCTTTAACATCTTCATAATGATTCCTTTTCCAGGGCTGTTTTTAAAAAATGAGTACCCATCACCCTGGCTGGGGTGCATGGAGCAGCTGACAGAGGGCTCTGAGCCACCCTCTGAAGTCATACTGCTCAAGAAATGGTACAACACTGCTGCAAAAGGAACTGAACTTTGGGGGCCTGGGGTGGGCTGGAAGACAAAAGGAAAATTAAGACAGAAGAGAGCAAGAAGATGGTCTGAGGAATTGAAGCAAGAGAAGAACATGAAGCTCAAACTGGGGACCATTGAATTAATTCCCAGATCAGGAAGAACAGGAGTCAAAGCTCAGAGGCAGATAAAGCCAACAGAGAAACACTAAGAGAAAGGGAAGATATTTACTCTTGCTTTATCTACAGAGAATAAGGAAAGCTTTTAGTCTATCTCCTAAAGCAGACAAGTTACACGTTTAGAAAAATCCTTATAAATAGGTTACATTAACTCACGTTTTAATTGGAGAAACTAAAAAGTTGTCAAAACTAAAATGGTCAAAATGGAAAAGCAGTAAGTAGAAGTGCAATGGGTTCTATAATAGTGAAGCCTAAGATTATTAACTACACCTTCACTGGAGTGGCAACAGCATCACCAAGAAAAAAGGAGAGCACAGGGTCAAACAGAAATTAGGACCTGCATCAACTTGTACTGCTTTTGAAAGATAAACAAGTCATTCCAGATTTGTTGCAACTCAAGATCATCCCAACAGCAGCCTTTTGATAATCCTGTCCCTGTGCAGGGATGGGGAAAACACCTCCAGAACATTTGCCAGCTCTCAAGAAGTACCTATAGTGAGAGGTGAAAGAAAAGCATTCCTTCATCTGCCCAACTTCAAGGAATCATCACCCATCCCCACACTGTCTCTTTCTTCAAGGTGCTTGAGGGTTGGGGTCTGCATGCCCTACCCAGGCTGGTCCCTCCATGCACACTTGCACCAAGATCTAAAACATCAAGTCAAGAATTACATGTACTTGAGTAAGAAGGCACAGCAAGATGAATGAGCTTTCAGGTTTGAACACATCAGTGAAGATTTCCTTTGGACAGTATTCCCTGTAGCAGTGTGGAAGTAGCATTTGCCCAGGTATCACACACAGCCCCTATTTCCAAAGTGCTGCAGGAGACAAGACCTCGTGGAAGTACCACCAGTTTCTTGTGCTGTCCCCAGAGCAGCTGAGGAAAATGTCTGAGTCACTCTGCTGCTCTCCTTCCCTTTCCCTCTCCTCGTCTTTCTAGTAACCCAAATTTCTTGGGTGGAACAAAAGGATGGGACTTTTTCATAACTGAAAATCCCAAACCAGTAATGACAAGATCCAAAGAGTGAAAAATACATTGTAACAATTTCTAACCTGCTTTACTCCTTACATGTTATTGCACAATAATGGTCACAAGTCTCTCTAATATTTTAAACAAAAAAATACATCAACAGCAAGTATTTAGCAGAGATAATCTGAAGTCACCAACCTTTACCTTCCCTGAAGCTATTGTTCACAGCACTATCTCAGGATGTTATGTATCAGTTTGTTTAGCCCCAACAAATATTTGTCAAAATAAACATATAAATTATACTTTTTGGCACATAGAAAGAATTTAAAAGTTGTGCCTCTAGCTATTACGTTAGCATTTATTATTCATATACCACATACTCCCTTTTAAGAGAAGAATCATGTAATTCAGAGTTCAACAACAAGACCTCTCAGAAAAAAAACAGCTTAGAAATCTTTGCCAGAATGGTTTTAAAAGTTTAAACTAGCATGTTTAAACTCCTAATGATCGTCCTTATTTACTGTTTATCATGTGATTACCATAAAATAGTTCCTTTAAATTAAAAAGGTTTATTCATTGTAACACAGAATACACAATGATCAAAGTAGTATACTTCTCAAACAAGAAAGCAAACTGCCATTAAGAAAGTCCACTGCCCCAAATCCACAATGCTAAAAAAAGATAGCTATAAAGTATCTTGAAAAAGCCATGGATTAGTTTTAAAAGGCATCTCTCCAATGCTGCTAACATTAAATTTTACAGTGCAGTCTCATAGGATGGAGAGTACACTGACAAAGCACAAGACAGGTCATGCAGAGATCTGATACAGAGCACCACTTGGACATGTGAGACATCTTTTTAGAGCCCTGGCCTAACTAAAAGAAAATCTCCCATGCATAAAAATTTCAGGATTTAAGGACTTGACCCATTAATATTTTGCAGGGATGTTGAAGAGATGCTGATGCCCTCAGGAACAAAACTCCTTAACTACTTCAAAAATGCTACAGTTCACCCAATAAGTACAGCAATTGCTTTTCACTTACACTATTTCAAAATGTTTCTGGTATTTTTTTTCTGGTAAGCATCAGAGAAAAGGTTACACTGATACTTCTTTAAGGACATTTGAGGCAACTGCAAGATAAAATTTATTCCCTCTAAATATTGACCAAAGAAATGCATTAGCTTGCAATAACTAATTTTCACTGTATTTTTAATTTGATATTTGAGATATTTAAATTTCTGCTAGCACAACAGTTTTCTTCCTCAGAATACACTTCATTTTCCATTTATTACTAAGTAAAACTTGGAAACCTCCTGCATCACTCTGCCGCATGACAAACGTCTTCCTGTGAGAAAGATCCTATTAATGAACCCCCAAATTACTGAGCTCTGCTATGGAGGAACTGACAGAAAGCAGATCAACTGAGAAGTATGGCACAAACATCCTCACTAGATTATCATGAGTAAACTTCTTTAAATAAACACAAAACTTATAATAATTTATTTTTTTTAATCGCATTCTAAAGTCTGTTTGAAATGCTAGTTCCACTACCAGGTTTTTAAAAAGAGTGCAGAGTTCTGCCGTGCTTGCCAATGTTGAGATTTTTAATACACGGACCTAAGGCAAGGTTAAATGAGCCAAGCACATTATTTTTTCTGGAAAGAAATCAACAGACTCTTCCAAAAAAGGCAACCATCACCGTTTCAACACCTGCCTTGAACATTAACTACTTACTCTTCAGAAAAAAACATAAGCAGTTCTCTAATGTACTTACAATAAGCCAGGGGATTAAAACTAAAGAATGTTTTAAAAATTTATATATTCCTGAATATTTATCTGGACACCCATTACACAGAGTGATTAAGAAACTGCCATCACACACACTTCGATCTCCTAAAGTGGTTATTTTCAGAGGGTGCAAAGTGGAAAGAGTGCACCAGCTCTGTTTCCTCCTGTTGTGAGGACATTAAAAGTGACTGCACTGGAAACATCCTCTGCCACTGAGTTCACCTACAGAACCTGTCATATTTCTGAGGCTAAATGAACAAATTTCAAAGCTTGACATGGAAAATCAGTTTGCAAGATACTGGCTATGGCCAGCAAGGTTCAAAGACTTCAAAGAGAAAATGAGGAACAAGTACAGTATTTTGCAAATTTGCTACCAAAACCCAAGTATTCTACTGAAGAACAAAACATGTTTAGGAACATATTTCAATTACACATATTTCAATTGCCCTGCCGACCATTGCAGGAAACAGAGGCTGTAATTTTCTTTCCATTGTACAGAGGCAAGGAAACGTGCATTTGTGAGGGGAAAAAGAAAAAAAAAAGAAAAAAAGGAAAAAAGCGCCTTTATATGTACCATAAGAAAACTTCCAACTGTTACAGAAAAACTACCTTTGCAAAACTGCCATGGTGGTTCAAGACATCAGCTACCTGGCAGATGTGCCAAATGACATAAATTACTATTCCTAGAACAACTCTTACAACCAACTCTAAGCCATCTCAAATATATACACTGGTGAGGGTGAACACTGTACACTGAAAATACTGTCTTGTGTTTCTTACTTCACTTGCTTCCTTCTCTCCTTTTAAATGTTTATTGCCCATTTGTTTTTTTTAATTTGAACCTGATCAGGGGGGAGGAGGGGGAGATATTTGCTTTGTTTGCTTTATGACATCTTAAGTACTTAACGTAGTTATAGTTCAGAACTCTCAAGTATGAAGCAAGTTCATAAATTTAGCCGAGAGAGAGAGTTAGACACCTTGGGGAGATGACTCAGAATACAAAGTGTCCACAGCTACACAGTGTGAAGAAATCCCTCCCTTCACAGCACAGCTACATCACTACCCACCCAAACCCATCCAGCACAAGGGACTAACAAAGCCACCCATAAAGCCAAGGCTGAGGCAAATATACTAGCAGAATAAAAACAGCATCCATCATACTTTCAGCTGAGATATATGAAATATCAGACATCTGGCAGAATGTTTAGAAGAGCAGTAAATCTGCTCAGAATAAAATTTTAAAACTTGAACTGACTTTCAAAGCAGCTCAGATGGGGTTCAGGCTCAGCTGGTGTTGTGATAACTACTTTGATACACTTTGGTCCCCTTACAGAGGAAAACCAAAGTCATAGAGAAATATCAGGTATTCAGATACTCAAAAATATATTTTTGTTGTTCCTAAGTCCACATACAACGTGATCACCAGGAAAATAACTGTGTTTGTTGAGTGACTAAGAAACATGCTGCTTTGAAAGGTGCTTACCTGCAACATTTGTGAATTGCCTGTCAGCTTTGTGTAGTCCTTACCAGCCAGGGAGGTGTGATGCTTCCAGGCAGTGGCAATCTTTCATTTTCAGTTTAGAGTTCTTGGAATCACTTTTAGTCGTCATAAAATTCCACTTCTAGTTTTCACATTTTTTAAAACAAATATGTAAAAAACCAGCATTATCCTAGTCACATTTTAGATTTTAATTCTGCTTCCCAGGAGATGCTCTGTTCACCAACCACTAAAGATTTTTATAAGAATTAAGGCTGCTCAGCATTTTCTCAGGATGAAAGCAGAATCTCATGGGATCAGACTCCTGCACACGTATCTGAAGATCCTGGTGCTTCCCATAAAAGCTGAAACTGTCAAAGCAAGTGCAACTTTCAAACCCACATGGAATGGTTACTAGAATGATTCAAAGGAAATGAAAAAATCCTTGTGAAAGGGAAATCTGTTACCACAATTTAGGGCTCCGCAGAGGTTTATTGATTGCACACAAGTAATTGTCCACTCATCTGACTTGAATCTAACAACATCTTAATTAACTCAAGGTAACGCATGTTTGATCTGAACAAAATAAACTAGCAGAAGCTTTTGCAGGGATTCTGTTTTAATTTAGACTCAGTTTAGTGGAAGAAGAGGATATCTGTGCAATAGCTATAGTTTCCACTGGAATCAATGACTCAGTATCACAACCTGTTGCGATTTATTATCTCCATGTCACTGACACCAATACACTGCCAAAATCCACTGCCTGCTTCTGTAAACTTCCACTATCTAAACCCCATTTGCTGAAACAAGCAAAGAAGGGAAGGAGCCATGACTATACAGAAGGGAAAAGACCATCCTAGGTGTCTGTTCTAGGCCCTTCAGCCTCCTGCCTGCTCATGAAGCTGAAACACCAAGTAATAAAACCCGAGTTTTGAGATGGTTTAAGTTACCTGGGACAGAGGAAGACCTAGTATGGACTATATGGCAATATTCTTTGCAAACCAGGCTCCAAAAAAGTACAGGACTTGAACATTCCATGAAAGGAGAAACTAAGGCACAATGATCCACCTTGCTACCCCTGAAATTCACTAGCAAGTTGGTATTTAATACTGCTGTCCAATCCAAAATGCTTACACCAAAAGCAGAGGACACCTATATATAATAAAATTGCCCTATTTTGAGACATCATGCAGCTACATAGAGACTAACTATACACTGCATATCTGCCTCACATACTGTATCTCGCTTCCTAAGCCAAAAATATCACTTCCCTTCTGTAACACCTTGCTGAAGCACACTTCAAATGAAAAAAGAAGAAAACAGAAAACAAAACCCCTCTAGATATTTAAAGATGCCTTACTAGGGCTATTGTGCCCTTAAACTCCTTTTACTGAATTTGGACAATGCATCACTTCCAAATATGCATTCCCTGTAATTTTCTGCCAGCCGTACTTCTGACAAAATCCTTCCACCCTATTGACAAGAATGTAAGAACAAGCACCATACATAGCCTGAAGTTCTGATATTTCTGGGAGTAAACCAGTTATACAGACTTCAGAAATGCAGGATCTTGCACAGGGTTGAATCAGGCCATGAGACAATCTCTCCTGGGACATTTACTATTGTGAAAATCATAAAATGAGTTACTGTTTACTAAACACTGTTTTAATTAGACACTTAGTGCTATTTTCACATTCTTTCAAAAGGCCAGAAAATGGTGTGGGGAGGGGAAGGGGGAGTATGAATTATGCCAAGTGGAAAAGGGCAACTACAGGATTATTTCCAGCTCCTGAGTAGAACTCTGAAGATTTAGGGGACAAAAAACCCAACACAAAAGCAACAAAAACAAACAAACAAACCCCCCCCACTCAGGATTCTATATTATTAGAAACATCCTTTTAACTTCTTCTTTACACAATTACAGAACACTGAAAATCTACTGCTTATACTTTGAGTATAAGCCGAATCTATCACTAATCATTCATTTCTATCCTTTCTCACTCTTCTCCTAGCAGAGCAGTGTTCACATCTGGGGCTGTTTAACCAATGATTGGAAATTTAGCCTCCTGATTTCCCGTTAAATACTAGGCACAGGAAAACAAATAACACTTGTTTTTCAGTGAGTTTTGTCAGTCATCCAAAATCTAGTGCAAACCATAGAACAGCCTGTGGTTTGGTGGCAGAGACCCAAAGTATGTGAACCATATTTTCATGAAGTGAAAGGAATAAACCAGATATTTGTTGGAGTAATAAAAACATGGATTTTTTTCTTCTTAGAAATACAGAAATGATGAATAATTAAACTCTTCACTCTATCACTTATTCTTCTTTAAAGACTTTGTTTTCTTTTTAAATCTCAAGCCAAGAGCGTGTGATCTGCTTTTGCATTTATCATTACTCCTCTTGCTTCCTCCATTTTACCAACTTAACACAGACATTCAGTCCTATTAAAAGGGTTCTTGTGAGTAAGGTTATTTGCTTGCATGAGTGATTTCTCATCCATAGTTCTTACTCATCTGTTGCCTGATTAACTAAGGAAAAGAGCTGAAGCATGACACCTTAAATAAAATCAAATCATGTTTGTAGACATTCAAGAGTTTTTTGGATCTATTCAGTGATTTTCACCAGGAAATCACAAAGGATTAAGTCTCTTCTTTCCTTGTTTTAATTCTCACTACTTTCACTTGCCCATTAAAAACATTCCTAAGGTATAAAAGCAATTGAGAAGGCTACCAAATCTAAAGAAAAACTTTACTTGCTGCGTAGCACCCATAAAACCCTCTTCCTGGGCAGTTTCATAAAACTTCTGTCTTTTTACCAAAATATGTTTGCATTAAACTGCTTCTAGGGAAGGAAAGAAGTAATTACTTAATGGAAAGGGAGGAAATTGTTTTGTTTTACAAAAACTTGAGAGAGGTGTGAGGTCTGGCAAGGTTTTTCTGCAAGACTGACCTGCAAGAGTATCATATGTAAAAGCATTTCTACAGTTGTTCTCTAGTTTGTGTAAAATCTTAATCTATCAGAATCTAATCAGCTTAATTACCAGTGAAAATGTCCTTCAACTTCCTCTCACACTCCCCCTATATGATAAAATTTTGGCGTTTGTTTCCAGTTGAGGGGAAAAAAACATTAGCACAGATGCTAAGTATCTGCTTGTTGAACTGGACAGTCCTTCCCACCCATACACTGTGCTTCTGAGTGATGATGGGGCTGATGGGCCAGCCCAGGAACATGAAAATGCCTATTTCCAACTCATTGTATTTTTTGTGACATGTAAAAATATTCAATTAAGACTAATGACGAGGTCACCAGTAATCAAAGTGGTGATTTTCGATTACCTAGGTAAGGCAGAATTTGTGCAATAACGCATTTCAAGTATTTTCAGATTGAAATGTCATGATATTTAGGTATTTTCGATATGATAGTTTTGAAACTGTAAGAATAAACTCCAGATTTACTTTATCAAAATCATAATAATTTCCCAGCACTACCTGCTTAACACATCAAGATACATGTTGTGCAGAGTCTGAAAATAACCCTGTCTATGCCAAATGTATTGTTGTTGTTACACTGTTGTCACCATATATTCACCTTTCTGTAACATACACAAAAATTATTTCAGGTTTTTATCAAAATGCCAAAAAAGTATTTAAGACTATTTACTAGTGTTCTCTCTGGCTTATAAATAGGAAAAGATGCCCTAAGATGACAAAATGAAAACACAATATGTCAAAAGGCCAATAAAGAACAACTCCCTTTAGCACCCATGCCCTGTCTCAGATGGCTTCCTCCAAAGGACTATTGCTCCCTAAGTATCACTGTGTTTCTACTCACTGCTATGGCTTTGGAAAAAAGCCTTCAAACCAACATTTTAAAAAGCCCAGAACACAACCTTCAGTTTGTCTGGGACATGATACTTAATTTTAATAATTTTTTCCTCTGTGAGATTTAGCCACCGGCAGACATGTTGTGAAAATGAAACTGTAAGCTGCCCCAATGAAGACAAAGTGTGGGACACATCATTGTGCTGAGTGAAGCTGTGTGCATCACATGATAAAAATAAGTACAGAAACCATACATATACACCAAATGTATATTTTTATAATTACAAATATTTATCAAGAAATTACACTATGCTTCCCTATACTCTATAACCAGATATCCAAAAGTTAGGGTTTCTTTACCATTCATTTTCAACTTCTGCCTAACGGAAGACCAAGTCTAAGGCAAAAATCCAAGCTTGGACTTTATGAAAAGAACTTAAGCTCCAGTCTAACTCAGTAGTACTGTCTTGTACTGGTCTTTTGGATATGTGCTGACACAAGCTTTGAATCCTTTCATCCTGTCCTTTAAATAAAGCAATCTGGAGCAGCTTAGCTTTAGTGGAAACTCAAACAATGGATTCACACCGTGCAGGTAGCAGACCATTTTCCTAATGAGGACACTGACAACAAATAGCCCTGAGTCTGCCCTCTGCTCCAAGACAAATATAATTTAAGCTCAGCACGCCTTAGTTTCTCCAGCCGTACAGTGGTACAAACGTCACTTCACAGAATGCTCTGACTCATTATCTGCTGAAATCCTCGAGTTATATTCTTTGTTAGAAATAATATTGGATCTTCTAATATAATTAATTTTAAAATATTAATTGTTTCTTAAAATACTCTTTCCTGCAGCAGTTTAAGAACTCTGTTCTGCTGCTTTACAAAGAAAATTAATAGCTAGTAATAAGAAAAACAGCTAGGACTTCACATCATGCTTTAGCTACAAACTTCAACCTTGCTCTAGGAGTGTTGTCTTTATTAGCAGTTAAGTCCCAGAAGTTGTAATTTAATCTTCTTTACACTTACATATCTAACTAGGGCTCAATAAATGAAATCGTGCAATTCATACTTCACATCCAGTATATTAATAAAATTGTGAATGAAAATTGTATGAAAAGTCAGAAGGAGAAGCTGGCAAGTCAACGATTATCCTGCCTGAGGCTTCCATAGAGACAGACACAATAGTTATCACACTCCTATGGTATGCGTGACACAGATTTCTGTTTTGAGCACAGAATTCATGGCTGCTAAAAACATGTTTTGTTGGGTTTTTTTAATTTGAAATCTTTTATGATTCAAAATACTCTGTTTTCTGGCTTGGCTATACATTTAAGAAGAATGAACAAGACAGAGCTGCAGAAGTACATAGATAAGCCAACTGTTGTCAAAGGGTCAGGAATGCAAGTTCTGCTCAGTTTTGTAAAAGTAGTTGAAGGCTCTGGTAATGAGGCAGAGAGCCTATCCACAATTTGAGTAGAAGTTGTATGTCCATTTACCCCACAACTCACCTGAAACAAAGACTCTCAAATTGTGCCAAGGGACAAGGTCCTCTAGGCCAGGGGAAGCCCCAGGGATTGCAGTTTGGCATGGCCCAACACAGGCAAACAGCTCTGCTGCAAAACTAGAGCCCTTCAGTTTCTTTTTGGTACGTTGCATTGATCCACAGGTGCTACTAGAATTTAATCAGGATTTTCCATCTTTTCTGCCCTGCAAGATTCTGCAGTCTTTTTTTTCAGAAAGCTTTTGGGAATACAATTAACTTGTCTTTGTGAGCAGAGCGGAACTCTGGAAAAGCAATAGATGATCACCCCAGTTTAAGTTTTCCAGTCTGTATCTCATAGCCTATCATCCCAAGCCACACCAGCTGCTGACAAACTGGTCCATGCAAAAAGGGAAGGCTGATGAATCCTGGGTAAGAAAGTGAAGTTAGCTTCTTAGCAGCAATAATATTGCCTTAAGAGGGAGAACACAGACTGAATTGGGAGAGATATCCTGGTATTTTCTGTTCTGCTACCTCATTCTTCAAGTCTCTACAAAAGTAATACAAATACAAGCCTTAACACAGTGGAAGGGAGAATACATAAATTACCTGGCACTTGATTAGATTCAAAATCATTGCAGAGAGCTACTCAGATGTTTAAATCTGAGTAGGTATGAGTCAACATTAACAGCCAGCACACTCCTTGCAATGGGCAAGCAAGGTCTCATACCTGCACAGCTTATGAGGAGCAGTGTTACTCCAGTGCCACAGACACATGCTGGGAGGATATCATGAAGAATCACAACTTTCAGCCCTGACTGTGACTAGTAGGGCATAAAAGCAGCTGGAGTACTGACAGGAGGTGAGTTCCCTCAACAGAGAGCTGAATCTGTAGCATCTATCAGGTTCTCCTACCCTACCTGAGGCTCTGCCCACTCCTTCCTGCAACATCTGCAGCAAGGTTTGCTGTGCCACTTCCCGAGGTCAGACAATTTGTTTGGCACTCATTGCAACAGTTGCTGCTCACATTTCAAGCCTGTTTTTGTAGCCAAAAGAGCTTTAAACAGTTTTCTAAAGCAAACACTTAGCTAATCATACAGTTTTTGGCAGCTGAGGCCTTGGGCACATTCCTATTGTTCCTATGCCTTAATGCAGCCTGTTGAAGCCCCACTGAGCCAGCCCAAGCCAGCCCAGCACAATCAGAGCCTGCACACTATCACAGTCTCTGAAATGGATGGCTCTCAGCAGAGCACTGCTTCACTCCCAGCAGCAAGGTGAGGGGAGAGGGAAAAGCCTAGAGGAGGAGGAGGAAGAGAGAAAAGACAACTGAACACAAACTTGCTGATATGGAATGGGAGTGATGATGTAGCAGCAGGAGGAGGAGATCAAAACTAAACTGAAAGTGGGTCCAAGTCATGATTAACTCATGAGAGGTGACATTTCTTCTATCTAGGAGAGGCTGTCATCTTGTTCCTCAGACATTTTCTGAGCAGATCTGAACTGTACTGGCTGCAGTAAGGATGGAGTCAAGAGTCTCTGACAGAGTTTGTGAATATCTTGGAATACAAACAAGTCCATGTTCTTTGCACCAGTCAGTAATACATTGCACAAGGACAGAAACTTTCAAAGTTCAAAGTATCAAGGGTGCTCCTACCCAAGTGACATGAAAAATAAAAATAATCCTAGAAAACTGTTGGTGCCCAGCAAGTGATGATACTCTTAACAGTGTCATCACTGTATCATGTCCACTGTGAGAGCCGAGTCCCTTTCCCAGTGCACTAATGCTGCATCTGTCCCTCCTGCTGATGCATAGTGACACCATTAAAATCCCATCTGAGACTGCAGAAGCAGTCTTGCCTACCACTGTCAGCTGTTCTGGAGGAGCAAAATTAAGCCCTATAAGGATGCCACTAAAATAATCAAGTTTATATATGTAATTAGAGTTGAATATATCAAAAGCTGTAACTTTAATAAAGACAACTCATGATTAGACATGATGTCATGCATTAAAAATTTAATCCAAACAATTTTTCTGTTTCACTACAAACAGCAAACTTGAGTGTCCTGGCCAACTGTAAGGACATGATTTACAAATACTAGGTAATGTTTGGATCCAACATTGTAAGCGGTACTGCAGTCTTTCTGAGAAAAAAAATTACATCATTCTGGGTTTAGCTTGGTCATTTCAACAGACAAGCTTCATTAGAAGCAAAACCTGTCATTGTATATATTGAGCTTAACAAATACAGACTTTTTGTCTTTGTCATAGACCACCCAACTCGCATCCACCATAGTATTTCTTGTGGTTTTGAAACGGGTGGATTTTTGCATTGTGGTACTACTGAACTTTAATCAGGACTGGCAGTGTACTATAACCTCACAGCTTTTTGAACTGGAATATCTGTTAGTGTTAATAACTACATGATATGTGTATTCTGAAAAAGTAGCTTTGGTTCCTTTTCCTTGCATTCACATAAAAAGTAACTGGGTACTTTTCCCAAAAAGCTTTGGCCCTGCCACCTAACTGTTCCCCAGAGCTCTACACAGAAACTTGACCTCCCGTTAACTTGATTTTTTTAAATGTATGTTTATAAACTTTCCAAATGAATGCCATTAACTCTATGTCTTGTGCAACAAGTAGCTGAGATACAGCAGGCAAGAAGACTGTGTATACTTACAAAGAAAAATCTTTGAATTCCAGGTGCCAGTCTTTCTGTTTTCAGCTTCCAGACCAGAGGCAAAGGAGAGTTGAGAAGAAACACCAGAGGCTTCTGGTGAATATGCACTGATGAAATTGGATTCAAATGTAATGTGACCTGTGTAGAAACAGAGAAATAGATTAACACTTCCTCGTAAGTTTCTAAACCAAACTGTAATTTGAAATAATGTATCAAAGGGGGCTTTTAAATAAATTATGGCATTCAGAATTCTTGACCCACAGACTAATCTACTTCCCCCCCAAAAAATCAGTCAACAGAGCACAGATAATATTAAGAATGAAATAGTTAACATTTGAGCTCTACATTTGCAAAGCAGTGCTGAAGTGTTTAAGAAGACCTTGGCAAGTGCTGATGAAAAATAGCTTACGCAAAAGGTCAAACCACTAAACTGAGAGCTGGAGAACAAGGAGATAAAAAGAATTGTAAAGCAAACTCTAATTTCTGGTTTCTAGATGGTAGCCTACAAAGTTGGCTTTGAAGTAGAAACCTCATCTGCTGATGCTATTAGGCCATAAATATAACCTGAAAAACAAATAAAAGTAAAAAAAGAAAAAACAGAAGGAACAAATCCAGACACACAAGCAAGCACTACACTAGTTTATAGAAGGAATCCCAACAGGAATTTTAACATACACTAGAGAAAGAAAATGCCTGTCTTCAGGGACTAAAGGATACATGGGGGAAATGATCACAAGAAAGTGAAAAATACAGGTGAGGAAATCTATTAGAGGTGATTTTTAAGCAAGCAGATTGTGGTGCCTAGAAGTTTCTCCTACCCAGCTCCTCATGTCCCAGTGCTGCTCTTCTAGGAAGGGGCTGATTTGGGAAACAAAACCCTAACCAATGCATAACAGAGAATAGGCTGTCAGTTTTTAGCATGTAACAACTTTTAGTTTTGAAATACCGAATAAGATTTTTAAGCAGTCAGTATTTGGCTTTACAGTCCCATCCCGCTTTACAGGAAAAATCCTTTAGTGTGGAAGGGAAAGCTGACACACCCCGCAGACAGCTGGCAAGCTGATGGCTCACAACAGTGAGTAGCAGATTGGGTTCAATCACAGCTCTTTCTAGAAAAAAGGTATTGAGGGAACATGAACATCACCAATTGTAGTGGTGGCAACAGAAATGAGAGTACATGTAATTCAGAATGAATTTTGTCTGATGTTAGAGAATTTGAAAGGAAAACTGAGAAAACAAAGCTACTATGTATGCTTTGTTGCATTATTCTTACATAGTGATAAGCATCAGTTAGTTTCCCACTGAAGTAAACGCAGATTCATCTGGAAAACTAACTAGATGAAAGCTAGAGACCAAATAGAATATTACTATTCAGCAGTGCCTACTACTGCTGAAAATATTTTAAAAATAAAAATATATCTTTCTTTTTTTTATTTTTTACTTCCCCCTCCTCAGGCAACAAGTTCACCATCATTGCAAAGTGGAAGTCAAACCTAGGTCTCAGGTCTGACAGACACCTGGAAGACGAGGAGGAGGAAAGACCTACTTAAGAATTTGTGAAAAAGCTAGCAGACAACTAACTTTGTTACTTACCAGACCAAATGGTAAGCAGATGCTTCCATGCCAAATTTACTAGATGCTTAAAACCCACTGAATGAATGTGTCTGAAGTCCCCACAGCAAAAGAAATGTCAAATCCCATAAGCACGCCTCTGGGGACACTGAAGACATCCCTGTCTTCAACTTTGTCATGCTTTGTTAAAAGTTGTTGGAAAACTGATATAAAAGAATAATTCTGTGCCAAACTGCTTTAAAGAAAGAGCACCTCTTCAGCAGGCAGGCAGTGGCAGCTGTACCAGCAGAAATGTTGGGTACCCCCATCTCCCTCAGAGGCAGCCACCTTCCCTGGCTCAGCTTCTCCTGGCAGGAGGCCAGCTGTAGTTAGTGATGCATTTCCAAAAGAGAACATCAAGTATGGCAGACTACCACATCTTCCAGGGGCCACATTTCTCTCCGTTTTCTGCCTCAAAAGAATGAAATACCTCCTCTGGGGAAACTGCAGGGTGTTAGCACTCTGAATGGCAAACAAGTTGACAGGGACTTCTTTCAAATGCCAAGCAGTCATGATCTTAGCTATAAAACTGCTTTCCAGTCTCAAGCTACAGAGCCAAAACTATTGTGTTAGCTGACAATAAGGGGGAAGATAAAATAATTTGTTTTACAAGGCTCTCACTTTGTTGTTCTGTCTAGAAATGGAGATGCAAATGTGGACAGAAAAAGGCATTTAGAAGTGCTATTAAAAAGCCCTCATTCTCATGGGTTTTCAGCTGTAATCACAGCTAATTAGTAATAAGCAGCTTAAACTATTAAAGATAATTACCTTGACCTAAGTTTATCTTTTCTTACAAAGCAATAAAAATACTGTAATCTAAATTTACCTAAGTAGCCCAGTTATATCTTCCACATACATCTTTGCCTGATCTGGCAAATGAGTTCAAATTTTATTTTGGTATTTTTTTCAGCTCCAAATGGCATAGTGTGCATTAAATATTAAACTCTCTAAAATTCAAAATGTACATAAGAAAAATATTTTGCACTAAGTGGAGTAAATATTAGACACATCCATTCTTATATGCATCTAGAGCCACATATTCACTGCAATGATAACTGGTTTCTTCTGATCCCAAAAAGGAAGTAGTGACTGATGTAAATATTGATGAAATGAGCTATAACATAGGTTTATGTACTTAAACAAACAAACAAAAAAACCCCAAAAAAAACAGAAAAACAGTGACAGTCTTCTCATACTGGCCAACAGGGGCATTCAGCTTGGATTTGCACCCTGATTGTGTTTTTACAAGAATGTCAAGTCAAATGCAAAGAAGAGGGTCCTACTAGAAATGTTAAGAATGTTTGCTATTTAAAATGTCTGGCATTTATTAAAACCAGAAATGATACAAGAAATAACACACTCTGAAAACTTAATTTCAGTAATAGCTAGACCATGTCCTTTGGGTAATAAGGAAATGGAGAAGAGAAGTACTTCTGTTTCAACTGATCTCAGATAAGTTTATTAAAAGGCAATATCATTCACACAAGACAGATGCTTTAGACTTCATGAAGGTTTCTGCCTCTTGGTTTTGTCACATGAGAGAGCAATTGCACAACCTTAGTGAGAAAATCAGAGATTCTCTACAACTGGATGTACTGTCACATTTCGTAGTTGCTGTTCCTTTAGGCTTTGTGTGTTACATACAGATTTGATTCCTACACATATGATTACTTCCATACATGCATAGAAACGATCAACAAAGTTTGAGCTGTACTCAGAAGTGGCAACATAGCTATTCATGCCTTTGGCTGAAACCAGAGGATAAGTTATGATATAATGGAATTTTCCTGTATATCTGCCTGAAAAGTGCAGACTGATCGTTAAGTAAGGCTACAGGACTATAACACAAAAGCAATTAGTTTTTCATAAGTAAATTAAATGTTCCTCTGGAAATTTTCAGAACAAATGTAATTTTGCATTACTGAACTCCTCAGTTTACTGCTAAGACAGCAATAAAACACATAATGTAGCATTAATATTCTAGCCCTAAACTTTCAAGAAAGAATATATTTCATGTGAGCATGCTCTTGCAGCAGCCTCTGTCACTGTATGGCTTGGCACATATATATATATATATGTATATATATATATGTATGTACACACACACACACACACACACACACCCTGTCACTACGCTTCTGATGTAACAAGGTCCTCAGCACCACCTTGGTTTTCCAGACTTGAAAACCCCCATGAAGCTGCTCAACGTCTTAGGACCATCTTGGTCATCATATTTTTTCTACTTCATTTTTGCTTCAGAGCTATCTCTGCTGAGGAACAGTTGGGGTGCCTACCCTGAATGCAACTATTCCCACTGAGAAGTCATACAAAATTTATAGACTCCTTATAGTGTAATTACTTCCTCCTCTAGTATTTATGATTGCCCCAGTCACTGTCTGCTTCATGATATACACAACAGTGATAATGATTAGATATTTTGTGAATCACTGGCCAGAAACCCCAACAGAAACCAGTCTTACACATGTTCAGCAGTGTGCAACTAGATACGAATACATGGTGGGAAATTCTGAACTCACTGAACTGTGATAAAATTTATTTTTCTGAAACTTCCATATAAGCCTTTTTTTTTTTTTTCCTCTTTTTTTGAAGTAAGGAGGCATCTAAAAAGTGATCCTCTCCACCTATACTTAGAGATTCCAAGAAGCTTATAAAATACACACATTTTGTAATTTTTGGCAAAATACTGCCTCTGTTAAAGTCTTCTGCATCTCAGACAGCTCCACATGCCATTTGGTCAAACAAAAACTATACCAAAAGAAAATTAAAACAGAATCATTAAATGAACTGAACTACTTTTAGGCCACCTAGTCCACTTAGTAGTCCATTTAACAAGCAGCTGCAATTGCTCTGTCAACGTGGTCCAGCAGTCCCCTCAGTCCCAGTGAAGGATTTATTTGACTACTGAGTTGTGTAGCCAGCATTTTCATTGTGTAATCACTTCTGGACAGAAGTGTCTAGACCTTCTGGACATGTGTCTAGAATGGTCCTCTTAGCAAGGCCCAGCTTCAGCAGCTGTTTGTCAAACCAAGCTGCTCTTCTGCACTGTCTGCCCTTCATGGCCTCCTTTGGCAGATGCTCCTCCAAATAATACACGCCTGACTTGTGAGGAATGTGACAACTTGGTCATATGCAAAAATTAAAAATGAAAGCTATTCTGTTTAGAATTCTTATCTTTAGGATTTTTATCTTACAACACAACATAAGTTCATTTTTTAAAAGCATACCAACCACAAAGCATATAACTGTGACTAGGATATGAACAAGAGGGAAATTCTGGCATTTTTGCTAGGATGCATTTTTCAATATTTCTTATAAAATCTGTAAAAAAAAAACAAAACAAAGACCTTGAAAAGGTACCACATTTCATAGGTGCCCTGTCTATCCAACGTACACTGGCATTACTTAGCCAGATATATTGGCAAGCATCCATGCTGGGCACTACTGTCTGCAGATGCTGCAGAGTTCTTTTAAGGTCTCCAGCAGCAGCAAGGTTAAGGCAACTGCAGAGGTTCCTCTGTCCCCAGAGATCAGAGTTTCATGGAAGGCTGAGTATCACCACAGAAACCAACTAGAAAAACAGTCTACGGGCTCCTGCCCTGTTACTCTGGTAAAGCAATTTGTACTACGTGAAAGGCAAGGGCACAAATGCTGAAAATGGATCAAAGTAAACACTGCTGTTAAAGTACCATTTTGTTTTGCTGACTTCAAGGCATCAAATAACAAACTCTGTGTTTTGTTTTAAAAAGACGAAAGTCAAGTGCCAAGGATTTGTAAGGTTGAATTAACTATTCTAGTGTGAAGGCCTTTAGATAAATCCATAGCACGTTTTCCAAAACAGCCATTACGAATTTGTGCTATTAAACCAGGACAAAATATGCTGTGCTGTATTGAGTTACACTGCCCAGACTAGGGCAGCTGTTTTCTAAAAGAAAAGAGAAAAGCGAATTTTAACTCTCAGATGTCTTTATATGATCTTGGATCATATAAACACATTTTCTGACTTACTAATGATGCACTGTAGATTTTATGACAACTCATAACGCAGCTGCAAAGATTAAGGTAATCAGTTAAAAGGAGGCAAACTTTAAAGAAGAAATTTGAAGTTTTATACCTATTTCTGCCCTCTGAGTTTTTACTCTTTGTTGAATTAATTTTTACAGGACAAATTATTTTGATATTACAACAGTTAAAGAAACAAATATGAAAAAACCTTATCTTTACAGTATGTATTATCCATTGTAAAAGGAGCTGAATTTCTATTGCAATTCACTTGGAAAATGTAAAAAGAATTCAGTCAAGGATTAATCTGTGAGTCCACCTCAAGGGGCAGGATCTAGTACTGCAATGCTTTTCCAGAGTTCATCTTTGCTTTGGGAAGGATCTCCAGGCTGTTTTGTTGTTTTTTTGTTTTTTTGTTTGGTTGTTTGGTTGGGTTTTTTTGTAAACAGGAAAGTAAGGAAAAATTGTCTTCTTTAGGCAGGGACTGTGAATTCAAAAAGGAACACTTTTCTTTCCCCTTGTATTTTTGCTACGCTTGTTGAATATTGCATTACAGATTTGATAGCAAGCCAATGGTAGATTGCAGTGTCCAGCTTTCAGTAGCCAACAGTTTCCAAGAGACAGTTCACTGATTTTTCC
Source organism: Calypte anna (assembly GCF_003957555.1). Taxonomy (NCBI): domain Eukaryota; kingdom Metazoa; phylum Chordata; class Aves; order Apodiformes; family Trochilidae; genus Calypte; species Calypte anna. Next base: position 14,345,657 of record NC_044254.1, on the reverse strand, counting down.
AAGAAACACAAAATATGCTCACGTGGTGTTACTGCTTAAAGGTAATCTTGCTGGAAGGGTTGCACTTTTCAAAGAAAGCAGAAAGTCTCTGCTCATGTGCTTTTGCCAACCAAATCTCATCTTCACATTCCAGTTATGGGCACCACAGACCCAACCACCCCACAGTAATGGCCCCATGGTTTGATCAGTGGGAAGCCTATGTCCACCAGAGCAAGGCTGGAAACACTTTGCCCGTTCCTCCTGTAACCCAAACTAGACATTCAGGCTCCCAAAGATTAAGTGAAACCATTTGTGCCATCTGCCCTTCTACAATCAGGCTTCCCAGTGCTTGAGGCCTAAAAACGTTTCCCTCAGTTTTGCATAAATTAGTAGATGTCAATATCACTCACGTGCCATATAATGAATCCTATGGGAAAAGTCTTCCTTTTTTACATTTTGTGGGAAAAATTCTTGTTGGCTTTAGATGTGTTTAAGGGCACGGGATCCATTCCTGCAAGTCACCAGGACAGCATCTAGCCTACTGTTATGAAAGGGCCATATGATACAAATCTGTAACACTAAGTTTTACTTTAAAAATTAAGATACAAGACTCATGTGAAAAGTAAATATTTTCCCAGACACTATTGTATTCTGCACTTACATGTACATACATTGCAGATTTAAGCCTTTTTTCAGTGAATCATCTGGGTTGCAAAGTAAGTTTAATATCATACTCCTCTTGCCTTGTGCAAGCCCTAAACTATTACCAGTTAGTTGCGTAACAATGTCCAGTGCCATGAAAAGTCAAAGATGGGTGGAGGGATCACTACTAAGCTGGAGGATAAATGAGTTCACACTAAAAAAAAAAAAAAATAGCCTCCGCCTCAAAGAAAATACTTCTTAAACTGACAGATAAAAGATAGAACTTCTGCTGGGACCAATTTCCTTAAATGCATTTGAGGCATTCTGAACAAAGCTATGCAGGGTTTTCCAAGTAAACCCAAGTTTCTCCTCTCTGTATTTTCAGCAAGTTAAGATAGGTGCTAGCCACCCAACTAGAAATCACATAGCTGCATTAAGGTACCACTACAGTATTGTTACATTTTGACTCCTAGCAGGTCTTGTTAGTCACAGCTCAGTACCATACTGAGCATGGCTACAAAATTCAGCATCTGCACTTTCTCATCTATAGCAGGCCCTGGCAGGAGACACATCATGTTCATAGCTCATCTCATCTGCAAAACCTCATTCATGCAGATGAAACATGGCACATGGTGTCATAAGAACATCAGGGCAAAACTGGAATCTGAATACAGAAATTTCTAAATCTCAGGCTAAAAATCTTGAACAAATGAACACCTTACTTTCCACTGTTTCAAAAGCTACAGGTGAGGAGGCTGAGACAATATGACTTCACAAAGCAAAAGAAGATTACAAACAAACATGTAACAGATTAAAGACTGCACAGGACAAGGGTTATGCCATTTGAAGACCTCCACATATAAAATAATTTACTCCTCAAAGGTTTTGCAGCCAGACCACACATATATCCAGATGACTGAAAAAGAGAAATCTCATTCTACAAGTGGCATTTAGAGAAAGGCAGTCACATAGGGAAGTGTAAAATGCAGAGTTCATGGTTTTATTGGGCATTTAAAACAAAATTCTTGCTTTCCAAGCCAGGGTAAAGAACAGCGCGTGTGCATGAGTCATAAAAATCTGAAAACCTAAGCAGCACCACCAGATTTAGGAAACAGCTTTGTTTACTTTGTCAGTAACCCATCAGCCCAAGTATGAGTTGTGCCTAATATATGCACTCACAAATGGTATTAGAAATTAAATACAAAGGAAACTGCTTTCAGAAGGTGAAAAATAACCGTAACCGATATATTGTATCTCTACTCCCATGGGGCAGGTCTTCACTCCTCCCATTTTTTTCCTACTATCAATCTTCAAAAAATAATCAGGACTTTTTTCTCTGTACAAATGAAACAGTAATTTGGGACTATTTCAAAGCCTGAATTTATAATACTGACTACAGGGAAACCAGAAGCACCAAACCCCTCAGGAACCAAATCTTCTATTTAGTCAGGCCTACCCATATAAGTAAAACTACTCAAATCTGTATACACTGGCTGAATCAAAGCCATGAAAACTGACTAAATCCTCAAGATGTTACTAAGACTGTCACGAAAGTATTTTCTTGCACAATTATGCCATTCCATACACTTCTTCTCTTCATTGTCTTGCTCATTCTTGCTTGAAAACAGATTTACTAAAGAAAATACTGACTCGCTTTCCAGCTAACAGTGTAAGAACAGACTGCTGCTCCTCCCATGCACTATTTTCCATGTAGCTTCGGGAGCATTTCAGTGTCAAATTTACCTCATTGCAAGTATCACTAGAAATCCAGTAAACAGAGGAAAGAAGGGATGTTCAATGGTCTATTCTGAAAAGACACTACGAAGCAAATGGCACTGTTCTTCTCTGCAAAACTAATGCCATTCAGAGTCATATTTCCCAACAAAGTTTTCTCAAAACTTTACTTGCATATTCACATGCACTGGCAGATCAATCGTGTTCATGGAGAAGAAAGGAAAACTTCTTCCTGGGTGATGACAGAAGAGTAAGCCATACTTTAACGACTCTTCAGGGTTAGAGGCACCACCTACCTCCAGAAAGACGTCAGATTTTAATGCCTTTCCCTCACTGACAAAGTTATCACCAAATTCTGCCTCTTATCTAGAAACACTAACTACTGCCACCCTCGTGTTTATCACACTTGCCACTGCAAAATTTTACTTTTCATGTGATGCAGGAGCATGGCTGTCAGGCACAGCAAGCTCCACACAATTTATGTTGGAAATTTTCCCCAATGCTGGCAGGCCGGAGGAGAACAGTTTCATTAATTCCAGCTTTTTGTTCATACGCTCCAGAGAAAAATATGAATACCACGACTCATGACAAGTGTTGCTCACACGCACATACATATGTATGAGCCCAAAGTTAGACTCCAACCTGTCCATCAAGTTTGTGATATAAACAAACTCCTGGAAATGTCATCACTTCCTTATTTATATGAACTTGGGAAAACTAACTATAGACAAAGCAGTAATTTATAAGTATTCCAAGAACACTTAATGTCAGAAGTTTTGACGAGAGAATTGGTGATCAAGAATGTTAATCACAGTTTATGATCAAAATCAAAACACATGCCTGAAAGAACAGCCCATGTGAGCCCATGAGCACTGTGTGCTCACACACGTGAACAACACAGAGGGAAGAAGGGTCCATCTAGTAAAGACAGGGGCAGCAGCCACATTTCTCTCTACAATCCAGCAACATCCTATCAGTACTCATGGGCACTAACAGCAGAGCTAACAGCTTCCTGCAGGTAATTTTTAAGAGCCATCTGAAACAAATACAGAAAACTGAGTGATCAGAAGTCATTCTGACTTTTTTTCTTCTGAACTCTTTAGCCTTCTGTAGTGAGGCTTGGCACAGCTTCAGACACAGTTCCATGCAGCTCTCAAACTCAGACCAGGTCTCACTTTCCGCACACAGCAAACAGTCCCATTTCTAAAATGAGAAAATACTGGGAGTTTGCACTGCACTTTCCAAGTCATGAGAAGGGCAGACGCGCATCAAGCCACGCTCCGGCAGGCCAGCAGGCTCTGCACAAACAGCCTCCTCTGCCCAACACATGACTTCCTCTGGCAGCTCTGGTGGGCAGAACTTGAAATGCTTGCCAAAGCCAATGACCAGCAAATCCTGAGCTGGCTAAAAACCACCCACAAAGACTGCATCCAGAGCAAACAAGATGAAAAAGCCACATTAAAAAAAAGACCATCTGCAAACGCAGATGCTTCAAAATGCCAACAAAGAGAGGAAAGAGGGTTGTGAGGGCCCTCTAAGAGCTGGGGTGGCTGCTGGCTTGTTCATTTCTAAAGATATCACAATGCAGTGTCCATCAATCAAGGCCATGACGACATCAGTGTATTAGATGCATGGGAGTTGCAGCTTTCAATAGATATGGCATCATTTGAGATAGACACTGATAATTTCAGTTTTTGAGGAGCACATTGACAGTATCTTTAAGGCTTTATAAGGCCTATTGTGCTTTACTTCCGAGACAGTCCTGAGGTCTGGCAGCCCAGACAAGGCTTTTGGGCAAGGCTGTGGGGAACAGGAATAACAAGAGCCTGTGAAATCACCCTAGTGAGCCAGCAGAGCTGCCACAGGCAGTGGGCAAGCTTTGGAAAATACCCAGGATCAAGAGATGCATGTGACAAGGGACTACTGCTTTCCAAGCAACACATACAGAGTGTTCCTGGAGTGCATGTGCCACAGCATTGCTCACAACTTGACTCTGAGACCTCACTGGCACGGAGCACTTGTGGAAGCAGTAATTCATTTGGGCTTCCCATTCTTGATCTGATGTGGGCCCTTCCCTTACTCTTATAAGTGATACGCAAAACACCATGTAACAAAAAAGCATCAGTCAGATTCAAGGTTGACACAGAGACTTGCAGGTGGCCAAATGAATTTTCCACTGCCACTCTGCAGGTCCTGGTTGGACTGATAACTTTGCCTCTGCACGATTTTGTGAGCTAGAGCATCAAGGAACAAGCAGCAACAGGGTAAAAGTGATCAAGTTGATCTTGATGGACTCAGCATAACAGGAGAGCTGGCTTCCATACACAAGGCTGAAGCCAAGGAAGTGCTCTTGAAAACCCAGAGATCTACATCTACAGTGGCCCATAAAAACCATGCAGAGCAAAAGTAAATACCCCTTCCTGGTAATATAGGACCAGAAAACCCGGACAGCTGAGGAAAGCAATGAGAAAAGCATAGCATGTGTGTCACAGCAAAACTGAAGTCAAGCACAAAAAGCAAGGGGCAAGAATTTCCCAAACAGCAAAAGCCGCTTCCTAAGCTACTCTGGAGCCTGTGAACTCCCAGCACTGAACTGTCTGGCTACATGACTTAGTCTATTAGACTCTCCCACACTGTAGTCTTCTTTTTAGTCTTCTTTTGGAATTAAATCCTTTGCAATGAAGTTACTGGTCCTCTCACCTGAAGTCTCACTGCAGACTTCTTCATCCCTGGAAAGATTAAGCTTCTCCACTACTGCCATCTCCTCTCCTTCAAACCCAGAGTGGGCAGCAACATAACCACCTGACATCACCCTTCTCTCTAGCTGCCTCACCACAGGTAGTTCATGCCACTCCTAGTTAAAAAACCCCACATATATTTGCACTGACACTTGTAAGTCTGCTGCTGATGGTTTAGTGCCCATTCCTGCTGCCAAGCAAAGGTGCTCAGATAATGGAGAGGCAAGAACAGCAAAATACTCCTTCAGTGTGCAGATCCAGTCTGTATCTTGACGGAGGCACAGGCATGGCTCTTTGTTTCATCTTTGAAAGCATCTTCTAAAGTAGGAACTGTTTTTCTTCAATACAAACTCCTCTGAACTACCAGAAATACCAAACTGACCCACGTGCAGCAGTGTAAGCTTCGCAGTGTGCCACTGTGAACAAGCAGAGGGCAGATGCAATCCAGGCTAGCAAACCAAGCATCATGTCCTTCACTTCCCAGACTTATTCTTCACCACATGTTTTGGTCAGCCGACTAGAAATATCAAATTTATACAGTCAAGTGATCTGGCAGTGCACAGATTCAATATTAATGTTGGTAAAGTCTGTGGTCTCACTCAAAAGTTTAATCTTGCAGAAGTAACAGAATCTTTGTTCTTGAGACTATTTTAGTGTGAGTTCAGGACTGCATAGGATAGGAGCCTAGTAATTGTAATTTGGATAATTAAACTGTGAGGTGTTTCAAAATTTTAAATCAAACTAGCCTGTCTTGTCAGCTTAAGAGCAACTGGTCAAGCTGATACCAAAATCTGAGCATTAAAAAGTCACAGTAGAAAAAGGAGCTGACCTCATTTTTACTGTATGCAAGATTCTGAACCCTCAGAAAACATCCTGAAGTGGACATTTGATTGGTACCAAACAAAAGTTTGTTTTAACAGATGCCTCTGAGAGGAAGAAATAAACAAAATGGAATCACACAAATGACTAGGCAACCAACACCTAACCAAAAGCTAACTCGAGCTGTTAAATAACAAACCTTGAATTCCCTTCCTGCCTGCTGCTGCCAAAAGACCCCCAGGCCCTCCCTGACCATGGCCCTGGTTCAGAAAGTGGCCCCTTTATCACAGCTTCATCTCAAGGCTGTCCCCACATCTCCAGATGCCTGAGCATGAAACAAAACTTTTTTCCCCTGAAATAGTCTTGGGTAGAGTTGTTGTGGTGTTAAAACTTCTAAAAACAGTTAACATGCTGGATAACACAGTAAATATGTAGGGGGAAAATGGCAAAATTAAACTTGATTTTACCCTTTTTGTCTAGGTGGTCATAGTCCTTAAATACAAAACCACTGAGACACAAAGAATTAGTCTCAATTCAGGAGGCATTGCAAAGGTCAAGATGTAGAAATACATTATCTGTATTTCTGGAAAGATGGTATCAGTCTTTTCCTTTTTTACAGCTTGGAAGATCTCTTCAAATAGTACTTAAATATTTGACTTAGTTAATTTTGACCATCATTTAAAGACTTAAGTATGTTGGCTCAGGAACCTGAGATATGTCACTAGTAAGCGATAAGCAGGCTATTAAAATTAGCCTCCTCCACAGAAGCTAACAGGCCTTTTAATATCAGGTTTGCTCTCAAAAGAAAATATTAAAAAATTATTTCCAAGTAACACTGATTAAACAATGGGGAAGAAGTCCGTGGAATTATTACAGTCTCAGTGGCATTGCTCAAAATTATAAAAACAAAGATGAGTCCTTGATTTTCCTGCCTTCAGTTCACATAACACATGGTAAACATCTGTATTAGGCATAACATCTTAAAGCCATTGAGGATGAGGATGTCAGTGAAAACAATAGTGAATCCATTGCCAGGAACTCTGATTCCATGTATTCATATGTATTCAGTCCTAAGTATTCACATGAGATTAATTTTTTATGCCCCCGCTCCCCCTTTAGCTATTTCAGTTGTGGCTGTGTGCCTGAACCAGTTCAGGGAAAATCAGCTAACAGGTATTTTAAAAGAATCCTCCATTAATTTAGGATCTTAGAATATACTTATCTAGAGAGGACTTTCATCTGAAAATAACTTTTATATGTTTGTATAAAGTTTTCTGGCACAAAGCTCCAGAGCCACCAAATATCTTCACAAACAACAATTCTTCCTCATAACAGAATAAGCATCTCCAAGAGAAAACAACTTTGTCCATTCTAAAAGCTGGGAAGCTGAAGCAGTGAAGATACCCAAAGTTGAAGAGAAAGTTATTTTAAGAGTTCAGTAGTTCCACGGCTTTCAGCTGAGACCCAGATCAGTACAGAAGTGCATACATGCACTCACTTCCCCAGGAATATTTGATCAAACAAAACAAACAAAAAAGGCTTGCATTTCTCATGCCAAGTCCAATACATATAGTTGTGGCTATTACATGCAGCCATATTCTATTTCCTATGATAAAGCATGGCCAATATGAATTCCGACAAAAGACATTTCTAAAAAGACATTCTAAAAAGATTAAACTTTTGGGGTTCTTACTTGAAGAAAATATCTTCACAGTCTTAATAAACAAGATGTCACCCCGACAGGGATTAACACGGTAAAATACAAATTCCTTTAAGATCACAGATATGATTATAGTATTTTATGATATGGACTGTATATTTACCAGATTTCAGCCTTAACCTGAAAGTACTAAATTACTGAGTTAGTTTTGCAAAGTTCGTTTAGAAAACATAGATGTCCAGTCCACCTTTTTCTCCCCCGGTTTACAGGGAAACAAAAGCACACAAACCATACTAAACCTCATGGAGAAACCTGCAGTTTTTACTGGAGGAACATACTCTCCTGCTGTGCCCTCCCCCTGTATCAGCCTTCCCTCCTATGTTTAAATTTGTGAATGCTTGTTGTCTTTATATTCTACATAAATGTCAAAGTGAGTTAAATGAATGTGTACACGTATGCTGCATATTTATGAGAATCAAGATAACTGCACAAGTATGTTTAATGCATGAGCTCTCCAAGGAATTTGCTAGGGAAGTTTATACTCCTCCCAGCAAGTCAGGAATGTGTAATTTAGCAGCATCCAGCACAGGGAAGGTTAAAACAAAACAAAACCCGATCTCCTCCCCTAAAGCAAGCCCTTGCTTAAAGATTTTCAGATCTTGCATTCCACATTATCAGAACCTCAGCCAACCTCTGAACAAATGCATGATTTATTTTAAACATGCTCTCAATACTGCTGAGCCTAAGTAATGTACTGTCAAACAAAAATACTGGTTTTATTCTGAAGCATACTAGGAATACTGTATGACAAACAAATCTCTACCTTTGCTATCAGCATTTGTAGACGCCAGGAAATACCTCAGCCAATGCATCAAGCTAATGTAACTTTAGGTGATGGGTACATTCAACTTTAAGACAAAAGGCCACTTGGAGAAGGTTTTTACAATAATGGAAAAGATAACATTTGCTCTGTATTGTTTTCTGAGTCTGATCCTATAAGTAAAATCGGATCTTTTCAAGTTGTTTACAACTTCCAAGTTTTGCTTGACATGCTTTCCAGCAAACCTTGCTCTAGCTTCCTGAGTGTTTTAAGGGCAGACATCTTCACCAAGGGCTGTGATAGGAAACTGGCTGGGAGATGGAAGGAGGTAAAGACTACAAATTGTGAAACACACTTTTGTGACTGCAGGAGTACAAAGGAAAGGCAGCTTGGGGCAAACTGCTTTCTTACTATAAGCATGTTAGAGGAGGCACAAGACGCCTCTTTCTGCTAGACAGCAACTATTTTTATTCAAAGCCAAGTATTCACATCTTCTGTCATTCTGTCTGGACAATGAGACAGTACTGGCACAGCCTGCAGCCTCATGCATGCATGACCCCAGCTCACGCTATGAGCGCAGAGCTGCAGAACCTGTGCTGTTATGCAAGCAGCACTGGGAGCATCGACCTGGGGGAAGTTTGGTTTTATGCAAATGTGCACTTTGCAGCTGATTCATTCTGGTCTCTTGGGAGGTACAAGCTCCAGCTGTAGCTTACTTCATCCAGTCCCCAGGCACCTTTAGGAACTATGAAGTTACAAGCTCCCACTCTACCATGTCCCCATAGTGAGGGCACTCCTCTGCCTCTTTTCAACAAAATTTGTGATTACCTAGTGGGATCTAACCCTCATATCAAATTTGTCTATGATTTAGCAGTGGATTTAAAGGTTTCTGGGTGATGGGAGGCGCTGACAAATACATAGCAGAATTGCATAGGTCTATTTAGGTTTCATAAGAAACTGTGTTACCAAAAAAACCCCAACTCTGATAATTGGTCTACCTACAGCATTCATAGTGCACTCAACAGGCTGGTAACTCAGTCCCTGGCAAACTAAGAAAAGCTCTGAAAAACAAAAACCCAAAACAAGTATAAAAACCTCTTTTGCTCATTCCGAGCCTTCCCACCCTCTACCAAAATAAAAAACAGGCATATTTTTTCTATCATTTCATGACAGTTGAACTGAATAAGACCTGACATTCTTTTTATCAAAGGCAGACACCAAGATGCCTACTGAAAAAAATAGTAAATAACCTTTTTTATCCTATACTAGACATTTCAGACAGTGCATATAACAAAAATGAACGCAACAGCTGAAGTTACACTGAAACATACAATACACATTGAGCTGAACACACTACAAAACCAACAAGGCTGCTATTGAAGTCCATGGAAAGACTTTGATTATGGCCAAGAGACTCTGCCTTTATTTAAATCACTATAAAAGACTCCACTTAAAAGTTCTTTCAGCACAGATTTGGATACTCTTTTTCTAAGCTTCCGCCTGCTGGATCATTATCTTTGTCCTCTGATTACAAAGTCTGCTAGTTGTGTACACGCACATTAGTCTCACAGGACAGCACTAATGATCCATGTGTGTAATTCTGTAAGAACACAAACTAAGCAGCTCAGCTGTCATGGCATGCAAAGCCTTCTTTTCACGTTGACACTCTGTTTTGATGTACTTTGAAAGTAAACAACAGTACTTCACAACTTAACATCAAAAAATTTATTCTTGTGCTGTTGCTTTCAGAGCAGCCAGTCCATGTTCAATGTACCTAAGTAAGTGATTGGTCTGTACTTTAGTACTAACACAGTCAGCCAGACTTGCTTTCTGTACAGCAGTCCCTCCACAGTGAGGCATTAGGGATGTATTACAGGGGTAAAAGAATCCGAACTTAAATATTTGTTTATAGCAGTCATGGCAGGGATCCAAAGGTATTCCTGTTAATTTACAACACATTTAGGTAAACAATCTGCTTTTGAAGACAGCCAATTCTGTAAAGGCCTCTTGTAGATCTAAATCTGTTTCTTATTTCCTTTGCCCACCCTGTCACCTTTTTAAAGTATACTTCATGGTTGTGAAAGGTGATGCAGAAAGTGGCCGGGTATGGAAGCAGTTCACTCGTATGACATGCAAAGCCTTGCTGGGCAGAATCTATGCAAATTGTGCCTACTTCTTTGTAGCCTTTCTGGCCACAACTCAGAAATAATATTATTCAGCCAGATAATGTAGAACAATCCCCTTTGCAGTCACATTCAAGTGTCCAGTTATGTGGAAAAAAAGTAATTTCCCCTTTACCTCTCTTTCGTGATGGCCCAGACCCTCCTCGGGATTTCTGAGATTGAGGACATGCACCTCCTGTGGCAGGCCTGTTGTGCCACGGCTTGCACAGCCAGATAGGACTGTAAAGCTCTCCAGTAAGGCATGGACTGGGTGTGAATTGTTAACAGGTGATAAGACACATTCACTCCTAGGCACTGGACCTGCAGAGGAAGACACAGATGCACATCATTTGGAGAAACAAGAAATACGGAGATTATACCTGTCAAATAATGATCATCCTTTTGATCACAAAACCCACAGGAACAAAAGCAGAGGCTTCATGTTTATTGTCTACAAAATTAAGACATTGGTTTCTGTTGCCCTTTTAAGATCTCCTGAATATGCTAACTCATTGGTTCACTTCCCTCCAAAAGTTGAAATTTAAACTACGAATTTCAAAATGGAATGTAGTCTTATCCTTACCAGGGAACAAACCAAAGATGAAAGATTGAAGAAGGAAGGAAAAAACCCACAAAACCAAAATCAAGAAAACAAACAAACAAAACCCCCAAACAAAACAGCCAACCAACCAAAACCACACACATACACACACACAAAACACAACAACAAAAAGAAACCCAACAGAATAGTGGTAGGAGGAACTGGCTCATCTTAGATGTGAATTATCTGTTTATGTCAAACATTGTTAACTCCAAACAATGAAAAATACAATCACATTTATACAACAATGAAAATTTAATCTCTGGTATAAAGCAATTACATCAGGAAGGATTTGGGTGAGTTGGATTTGTTGCTTTTGAAGCAGTGCTGATTTCCAGTGAATGTCGTTCAAATACATTGTACAAAACAGCAGGCATCTGTCACATGATAAAATGAAACGTTTGTTTACTGAGTCTATTTTGTGTCTGACAGCAATTATCTGCACTGATAACAGATATCTAGTCCAAAACAGAGTGTACGCCCTTTCAAATAATCACCACAGCATGATGTTGTGCCATACTCTTATATAGTACTTGAGACAATGTGATGTGACATAGCAAGATAGCACAAAAGCTGAAACATACGGAGCAGTTTACATTTAAACTATATCTCAGGAAACTAAAGCAAGACAAATATTTATGGAAAGCAGCCCTGCTTTTCCAAAGCAGCTCAAACCCACCCATGACAGTAACAGATACAGTATGTTTTTGATTCAGGAGGTCTCAGGAGAACATAGTTGTCTTAACCCCTAATTTGCACCAAAATCACTCCAATAAGAAATAGACTCACATGAACCAGCTGTTTCAGAGGATGAAGGGCACAGAAGAGAAATATAAGCTACAAGTATAGTTTTTTCCCTCAGGTAGTGTACATCTGCAATTGAAGTAAAATGCTTCTTTTGAGAAAAGTTCAACAGAAAACCCTCAGCTGATCAAATAGCAGAACTCTGTCTGTTTTTGTAAAGTCTCCATCCAGCTATTGTAGCACTAGAGATCATTTGACTTTGGTGTACACATGTGTTTAACTGTATTAGCACTGATCTACACTTGGCTGGTTAAGAAGACAGTTCACTCAAGATAGCTAGCAGCTGGCCATTTAGGAGCCAGAGTCTATCTTTAAACAGACGTTATCTGGAAAAAGCAAAGCCCCAGAGCACAGGAAGATTTTCACAGTGCCCTGGGCCATACATGCCTTGTCCTGCCAAAGCAGCCATTCCTAAAACCCAGTGGTGCATAGTATATATCCTGCCAGCTCCCCCAGAACAGGAGTATTTGTTAAAAGCAATGCTCAAGGCATAAATTATGCATGCCTGTGCTTGGGGTACAGAAGATAAACAAATTTTCTGCTTGCTATGTAAGGAACTTGGAGCAGCACTCACCACTAGCTTGGAGGATTTGAAATCTATTTAATGGCTTTTTTAAAATCCTTTTTAAGTATACATACACAAAATGGGACCAATCCCAGCAATGATACTCAGTTTTAAAAAAAATCTATTAAGAAGTTGCCCTTTGTAACAGTTGAAGAATATTTGCAGTAACACAACCAGCAGAGAGGCCTCATTTTCCTGCTGTACAGCTGCAGATCAGAGAATACCAATCAATTAGCCCAGCCACTGATATCCAAGTCCTGCAGCAGACCACATTCTACAACCTGTACAAAAAGCATTTCTCAACTCTACAAGCATTTCTAGGGCTGGGCAACAACCTGAGAGCCAAGGAGTGCTTGTTCAATGAATTGTTTCTTGCAGAGCAGAATGGAGTTAACATTTATTAAGATATTTTTATCATAACACAGACATGAAGAACAAGGTGCAAGACTCAGAACAAGACTGAAATTCAGCTGCTGACAAAAATCTGCACTTTCCTCAGCAAAGACCCCAGAAAGAGCTAATACCCTCTTCTCAGCAGATAGATTCTCTTGTAAACATCTTTTTCCATGCAATACATGTACAAATCCTGCCCTATACTCTTCATCTGGTCTATATAAATTCGACACATTAGAGGTGAGGACACCTGGATTATCCCCTCACATTCTACAAAGATTCATCCATGTGAAGAAAACAGTGACTGGCACATCCAGGCTGCCCGTAACTGCCTCCCTTAGTGGCACCTCAAGTGTGCATTAAGAAAGCCTTTCCTCCAAGGCCTTCTGTTCTTCTCCACGTGCAAGATGGTAACGCTCCCAGAAGGAGCAGAAGTTCACATCCTGGATAACCACGTGCAGCTGAACTTACCTGCCCAGAGGGGGGCAGATCAAGGCATGCCTGCTCCATCTGTGCACTGTCTCAGATGGGCATGGGCCAGCTCTCCTGCAGAAACACCTCACCCTGCCAGCAGGACTTGTTGAGCAGGCTTACTGGTGTGGGCCCACTTGCACAGCAGTGAGGTGGCACAGCCTCTGGATACATGGTGGCTCATGCCTTGCCAGCACAGGATGAGCCACTGCTGCTGGCTGCGTTGCGAGGGAAAGGGCTCACAGAGCAGCTCTGAGATGCTCAGTACAAGAAACCAATATTTTGGAAGAGTTACTCCATTTGGTAAAGTTGCTTTCAGATCAGCTTCATGAGTGACCGAGATGTATCCCCTTGATCTTTGAACTTTGATCTGGGTACCTGCGGGAGACTGGCTCCGCTGCACTCACACCCATCTGCTGTAAGGCTGCTCACGAACAAGGAACGATGGTGGGTACACCATGTCACACCCCCTCTGGTGGGTATTTAAAGACCACAAAGTCCTCTGATGCTCATGGCACGAGACAGTTCTTTCTACCACCTACTCTCCATTAATGCTGTGCTTTGTCTGTTCTTACACCCCACACACCAGAGCACTGCCTGATCTATTCACTAAACATTCATTAACATCTCTTTCAGCCAATACCCACTGCACCTGCATATCTCCCAGTTAAGACAGGTAGGTGGCACTCTGAGGTACTTTCCCTCCAGTAGGAGCAAAATGAGCAAACAAAAAAGCTCTATGACACTACTAGTCAGTGTATCACCTCAACACCTTGTATTTGTATTTGTAACCAACATGAAACAACAGCCTCATCCTGCCTGGGCTTCACTGTTCTGCTGCTCTGCAATGCACCAACCCCAGAATCAGTTTCCACCAGCTTCCCATTCCAGCCCCACATTTCTGCAAACCCCCCTGCACCAGTGACACAAGACATCTTGCCAAGATTCACTATCATCACTGCTTAGGGGCCAGTTCATCCAATTATGGCATCAAGATTACCTCCTCACCCCAGACACATACAGACACTCTCTTGCACATCATCCCCAATCAAACCAGCACTTCAAGAGTCAGCAGTTATCTCCCAGATTACACATCCTGGTACAGCTACAAGCAGTTGGCCCCTCCTCTGCTGAGATGCAGTGCACACACAGACATCACTGGGCTTTTGTTTGAACCATGCATTCAGTTAACCTTGTTAGCAAATCCTGGCTCTTACCACAATCAAATTTTAGTTGCTTAATGCCTGCAAAGCCTTTTGAAGATGGAAAGCAGGTTAGGAAGTTTTATAAGAACCACTCATTATTCATGTGTTTTACAACAGCAAACGTTCAGTGAATTTAGAATTTTAGAGAAACATTTAGTATTGAATTATTTTCCACTTAAAATTAATAAGAATATTTTAAAGGGAATCTTAATGCAGAACCAACCTTGTTTGATACCAACATCTGGAACATATTCAATACAATTTCAACATTCTTGTTTCCCATATCATCCATGCTACTAATGAGTAACATGTGTTCTCCTATAAGGAAGTAGCACAAATGGGAGTAAGGCACTAAAGGGGGTACTGCAAAAACCCAAGACCAACTCATAAGTGTGATGGATTTTATTCAAATAATAAAAGGCTAGTAACCTTTCTGATGCACTTCCATGGAGATTTCTACAGTGCTGTCAGCTGAAAAGTGTGACCAGTTCCTGCACATTGCATGAAACTGTGCTGGAGGCTCCACTGCATGTTAGCATAGTTCCGTAAGTGACACCAGAGGGTACAAGCCATACCAATGGGACATAGCACTCCTCAGGAGGACAGATGTATACTAATTGATTTTTGAATGAGGGAATGACAAGTCTATAAATAAATAGATATAAATATAAATAATAATATAGATATAATTATATAGATATAAATATAAATTATATATATAAATTATATAATATATAAATGATTATAAAATTATAATTTTGACATTATAAATAAAGATAAAATATTCAAAATTTAGACTTGAGAAACAAGTCTAAAGATCTCCCTGGAGATCTCCCTGTCGCCAGGTACAAGGTAATATAAATTACTGCAGATCCTGCTAGAATTCATCACTTTATATGCTAAAAAGTGAGTCTTGGAGGAGGCTAACTAACCTAGCAGAGATTTTAGTATGCCTAAATGATACATTTTCACAAAGTTTCTTTTGGAGGTTAATTTATGGGCATTTTTTTTTTTTTTACATCAACTAGTTACAATGATGACTAGAAAAAGGAGGAAGAAAACAGTCAGGATCCTCAAAACTACTTTTGAATGACGGTAAGGTTCTGCAAAAACAAGATGAGGAGAAGCCATTTGCTCTCGAACTGGAAAGCTTAAGACTCACTGCAGAGGACTTGAGCAGACTTAGTAATAACTTCTTATAACCTTCACCACTCACTTCTAAAGATACAAGTCCACGGGTGAATGGCCACTATTCTACCTGGAGTAATTATTACCAACTACACACCCTTATCATGAGGATTTCTCATAGAAAGAAGCATTTATACTCAAAAATTTTAGTCAAGGATAGAGGCAAACAAGAACCAACAAAAAGAAATAATCCCTGTCAGTTGAAGAGAAAATGTAAGTCATTACTACTTAGCTAGTATGGATGGCCCTGCAACAACAACTACTGTATTCCTTCCTGCATACTCCCTCACAAAAGACCACCTGGGAATTCAAATACCTGATGATCCAAATGCTCTAGAGGGTAATGGACAACCTCCACCATTAATATAAAGAGCAACTTTTACTATAGATGACCATGAAAAAAAAGCTTCACACTCCTAAGCAAGCACATAAGTAAGACACCTATGTTCAGGATCAGTCAATTCTGGCAAGCAGCCTTAAGTCTGAGATATGGAAAAGACAAGATGAGATGGTAGGAAATATCAGAGCTGCTTTGTGATGAGAGGCAGTGGCACAGAGGAAACTGCAACATTTCTCCTCAAGGAAAAGGAGAAGCATTTCCACCACTATCCTCAAAAATAAGGAGCTGGACTGCCCAAGGCTCTTGGATTGTGTGATTTTCCTTTCTGAGGAAGTGTAACCAATAGAAGAAAGATGCAATGAAGAGAAGCAAGAAAAAGGAGATACAAAAGGAACAGCAGACTGCAGAGCTGCAACCAAAACAGGACTGAAGCTGAGTTCATTAAAATCCTTGAATGTATTTTAGGGCTTTAGCAGAAGTGGACCAAAGGAGCTAAAAAGTCCATGAGAAAAGAGTATGCCCAACAAATCAATTGGAGGCATATGAAAAAAAATGAGACAGAAGCATTGTACTGAAAACAAACACAGCATAGCTGTTGTACACAGGGCTGGGTAAGTTTCCCTTCATATCCTTAATTTTCAGAGAGCTCTTACCACATCTAGTAGAAGCTTCTTGTCATCAAGAAAATATTTTTCATGATGGAAAAGATCCATGGAGTGATTTTAGCTATTTTCAAACAAATAACCAAACCAAACCAAACATCCAAAAACTTAGATGCCACCTACATTTGAAATGAGTGAGCTGTAAAAATTAAACCGAGAAGAAAAATATATATCTTTAATAAATATTCAGTACAGGTGGAAAGGTTTGGTTATAGGAGTTAAAACGTACCGGCTGTACTAACTACAAACATGTGCTTATGCAAAAAATGCTTCAGAGGTTCCCCATTCCAGTGTTCAAGGCCCACTAATCTTCAACAACTTCACTTCATGACACCATGCCTGCTCCTTCGCTGATCCTCCAAGGGAAAGACAAACAAAAATCTATCCTCTAGAACTACACATTAACCTACACTTTTCAGATTGACACTGGTTTCTACGTTAATGCTATGTGCAATCAGATCTTTGCTTTATGTGCTCTCAACCAATGTGCTATCAACCCTCAATTCCCATTCCACTATCATCTATAGTGCACAGATTTATTCTACATACAGGCAAATTATTCAAATGTTTCAATATGTTAGATTATGCTCAATCTGCAGCATATTTTTACCCTCTATTTCCTGCAGTTTTTCTAGACATTTCTGTTATGAATAGTAAAATCTATCTAGCATTTTCTGCCTTCCCACTGGGAATCAGCTGAATCACGATTCAGACCTACAGATGACATGCCCCAAACCTTTTCTTTTGGGTTGCTGTTATGTTTGGTGTAAATTCCTGATGCTGGTTTCTCCTTCTGAGCAAAATAATATTTAATGTCTCTCTGGAAGTTGTGCTGCTAAATACCTATTCCTACTACTCCTAGCTACTGGTAAAATCACAAGGTTTATCTCATCTGTTTAGCAGATATGATCTAACATAACTTGAACAGATATGTTCAGATGTTGCCTGAACATATCTAACATCTTTTTCCACGTGGGGAAAAAATTCAAATTACATTTTGAAAATGCTTTCTTCTACTTTCTTAAAAATAAGTTTTTACTGATATTTGCCATTAACAGGATGTAAAATTGATGAAAGTTCAATCAGAAAAGTTAAACATCAAATAAAATTTAACTTCTGAAGCAAAGTACTGCTACTTGGAACTGATGAATCATACTTACACTATTAGTTTTATGAAAAAACAAACGAAAGTCAAATTCATTCATTATACAGCAAAACTCATTGCAATATCTAAGCAAGTAAGGCAAAGCTGGGTAACATTCATCAGTATTTTGTTTAACAAAAGAAACTACAGATGTCTTGTTTAGATACCTATTAATTAAATTAAACAGGTTTTTCATTCATTGACTTCTCTGTTTGGTTTCACATCCGCTGAGCACAACTTCAAGACATTGCTAGGCATGAGGCATAATCTTAGAAAACAAACATCTGTATCAGGAGAACAAAGAAGTCTTTCAAAACAGATGTACTGTACCACAGAGCTGTATTTTATGTAACCTCTGCTGCACTTTGGACCAGAAGTACTGTCAGAGCCCTACCTTCTCTTGAGGTTTGCAGCAAAACACAGCTTACAGGAACTCTTCTCCAGTATTTTTCCATGCTTAACTGTGTACGGCCATACATGCTCTCTTTCTCCCCATCCCTTTTCCCAAGTGACTATTTGGAAAACACTCCCCAGCATAAGAGCATCTTTTAATCTGTATAAACAGAACAGCACAAATGTGTTGACTTTCATTTAAACAAATCCAGAAAGCACAACTTCTGGGTTTTTTCTGCCAAAGAACTGAAAACAAAGTAGTCCACCAACTTTTAGAAAGGGCTGCTGAGTTTCTTCCATTGCTATACTCAAGTTGTAGAAAACTGAATCAATCATCTTTTTTTAAAACAGTGGCCAACATTATTCAGACTGAGGGCTTCCACCCCCCAGACATGGCTATATTTCAGAAATGTCTGACTTACATTGCAAATTGTATCAAGACTGTAAAAGAATTATTTCAAACAATAAGCAGTACCTAAAAGGCAAGTAATCATTGTGCCTTAACTGCATTAATGGGAAAACCAAATGCAGCAGTTTTCATCACTGTTAATGGATGTTGTCTTCAGCAGCACAACTATACAGAGGAAGGAATGAACAAACACAAACTATTTCTAACATTCCTTGTTCATTATTCCAAACAGCTTTTTGTTGTGAAAGTCTCTTTTCCCCAGAGATAGTACATAAATTGTCTCAGATTTATTCCTCTTTACCGTAGAAAGGATAGGAAGTCACATGGAAACAATGAATGGAAGTGCACTTTTTATCAGACAACGACAGGAAGCATTCTGCTCAGTTTACACGAAAGCTCTCTATTGTGGCCAAAATGAGGGAAAGCAGCCTACCAAAATTAAATGCCTCCTTAGAGGAAAAACAACTAAAATAAGTTTCAAAGCCATTATATTTTAAATAAGTCAATATTCAAACTCCTCAAACCATCCTACCCACACTATCACCATTACTGTATTTCTGGAAAATGTGCAAATTAAAGATGACAAAAAAGGAAATTCAGGCTTTATAAAATGACTTTCAGGAGGCAGATCATACTTTGAATTCCTGTGTGGCTGATTGTGAAAGAGCATGCACAAAAAACACACGTATAAGTGTAGACTGCTGAGGTCTGATCTAAGTTTATTAAAAAAACCTAAGTCTTCCAAGTCTCTCCCAGGAAAATGTTACCTATTTAAGTTGCAAATGTATATTTCAGTCCTTCGTATACTCCTGGGTACTGTTGAAAGTGCTGATAAAATTTGTAATGGTTTTTGAACCAACACAGGAAATGTTGGTACCCTGTCTCAAGCAGCATCAGTAAGTACAGATAAAGGTAAATGCACAGTAATAGTAGGATTATAGAACATATTCATTAGATTGGCTTTTTTCCCTTAAAGTTTAGCTCAGCATTATTTAAATACAAAAATCCTATGGCAGTTTCCAGAAACAGAAATAGCTGTCACATGCTTGATCCTGACTTCCATTGGGATCTACATATGTTAGCCATCTTTTGCCCCAGAATACAATGTGCTATATTGGTTGTCCAAAGGACACCACCATGAAGTGAAGAGAGCTTATATCCAAAGCTTTATCTGATGGTGAGTGACAGCAACCTCAAGAAGATCAGGAGAAATTAAAGGTGTCTTATGGTAATGAATTCAGGGTGCACACCAACGAGAAATTTGATAGCTACTCTTCCAATTTAGAGAATATTCTAATTGTTGTTACTATTAGACACTCAAACATTTCTAAATGATTACCATATTACAGACTTATACAAACCATTAACAGATTTTCCTTTAATGTATAACATTAGCATAATTTTTGATAAGTCATCCAAGACACAAAACAAAAATGTAGTCAAAGCTTTCTTTTTTATTTCTTTTCTTTTACTTGGGCTAAAATTCTTCCTTTTCTTCACATATATAGACACATTGAACTTACAGGGGCTCTGTCTGAGCCTTCTCTATGCATTTCTTTCCACAACCTTCCTACACTTCCCTTTCAGTTGTTTTCTTTTCTATCCAACCCTTATTATTGCATTAAATAATTTCTAGACAGTCCATTTCACTTCACCAGCACTTGTCACTTACTACACCCTTGTATGCTCTTCTTTTAGTGTAGGGCTCTTCTTTCAATAAGACATTCTTCTTTCATCTGTCAATTGGATTACATGGAGGTCATTTTTTGGTCTTCAGAGAGAAAGTAATGAATTCTGGTTGCTGGTGAATATGGATGCATGCCCATCTGCTGAGAGTGAGACATGTGTTCCTTTTAAAGGTATCTTCTCTTTGACAGCCACAGAGATGCAGAGCATCAGCTTTCAGCTGAACAGCAACTTGGGTGCAATCTTCTGCTTTAGCTTTGCCACTACCCCCTGCAGGTGCATGGGGACTTCCCATTTGTGTCTCACCCATCTGAAGAACAGGTTAGCAGTCACCACCTCTAATCCTTGGCCAATACTGAAGCTCATGGACCCTGCTTGCAACACCAGGCATTCAGTGAAAAGCAGATAGAGAAGTATTTTTGGTTTGGGGGTTGCTGGTCATCCCTCCTGCCCTCCCACACCCCACCCTTGGTTTTGCCTGTCAAAAGCCCTTTTGTGCTGACATATAGGTGCTTCACTAAAGTATGAAACTCTATAAGCCTTCCTGCCCCTCACACTCCCTCCTCAATCTCAGCTAACTCATCAGGAACATTACTTTATACTAAAAAAGGGAACATCTGCTGAATGCCTAATGTCAGGAGAATCTGATAAACACACTGCTGGCTGCAGTCAGGATGAGAGCAGCAGCTTTGAAATGCGCAATTTGCATGCTGTCAGCCAGACCAAGACACTCGAGGGCTTGCCTCTACAATCTCCCTCAGCTGCAAAGGGATTGAAAATGCTCATCAGTGGACAGGCACCTTCATAAAATGAAGAAATGTTGCCCTGTGACTCAGGCTTCCAGCTGCAGCAGTGGCAACTGCTTGCCTCAGTCCCACCAAATGCAATAGACCTCAAAAGCAGCAAAAGCTGAAGGGAAAGAAAAAGTCTTGGGGGAAGATGGCTCCATAACTCAGAGTACCAGTCCTCCTAATTAAAAATAACAAGATTATAAGTTCAACTGAAGGTTGAATTCCTGTAACTGACCCTTTAAGGATAAGTTCACTATCGCTACACGTTTCACTGCACAGACCTTGAAAACTAATCTGTGTAGAGTGCTTAAGCAAAATAAATCTTCTCTCCTCAAAACATTTAAAGTTTCAGTCTTGTCTTGTAAAATGTAAAAAAAAAAAAGTACACAAATAGGAGACCTGGCAAAAACTACTGTACTCTTCCCCAACCCCCACTTAGTTAAACAGCTCTGCTGAGCCTCAGTTGTAGGATCAGCAAGGAAATTAAGTCTGGAATATGCCTTGCTAGAGGTCCTCTTGAGACTTGTGAATTTTGTTATCTGTTTTGTTTTTAACTAGGAAGGACCTTGTGCCCAAAATTGTTCAAGGCTTTGTGTGTCTAAAGGAGAGGAGGAAACACCAGGTTGGCCCCAGTGCTGAGGAATGCTTATAAAGTCCTTGCTGTACTCTGAACTCAAGGACACCATGCCCTTGGACAGGGGAACAGTGTCCACAGTATTTTAAAAACCACAAAGCTAAATGCTGGCAAATGTTTTTCCAGGTTCACCGAGGTACCTCAGACAAGTTGGCTGGACCAGGTTGCTGGAGATCTCTCAAGTGATAGCAGAATTTCCAACAAGGGTTATGAACATAACAGAGCAGTGGTCCTAGAACTGATGGCTCAGCTGCTCGTAAGTGATCCGTATGACCACATTTTCTTTATATCAAATTCAATTAAAAAATCTGACTGATCAGGTGTATGGTGGTTCTTTTACAGTTCTGAGAGGTGACAACTCACTGAGATGATGCTGCAGAAGACAGAAGCAGCCCAAACTTTGAGTCATTATGAACAGGAGTCAGCAACAACAATAAAAAAAAGTTCCGCCAAGTGAGCAAAAATAAAATATTTGGAGAGCTCTAGGTATGCTTGGTGTTAAGCAAAGGACAGAAATTAACACAATGTTAAACAGGCCATGGACAGTCAAAATACTGAGTCCCAGCTGCCATCAAGCTTGTCAGTAATGTGACTTGAAAAATTTTTACTTGTGTACCTTTCCTTCTGCTTCTTATTTAAATACAAAATGATCACCCAAAGTCACTCCTTTTTCTGGCTCAAAAATTTTTCCTCAATTTCCTTTGAAGAAGTAGTACATCAAAAATACAGGATATACTTGGGGAGCAAAGAAAATACATGCAGACACATTCTAGAGTAGCATGAGCAGCTGACCTAAATTAGGCTTTTAGAAGCATTTATCTTCCCTATTTCCATATATGCCAATTACTCCTCAAAAATCTCTCCCCTGGTGACATTTTCATTTAAAATAATCTCTTATCCTGTTAGTTTTCAAGCTCCTTGGCGAAGATATACATTGTACTATAAGCCCTCTGTAGACCTGATTATCTTAACCTAAATAATAAGCTCATATAATATGTTTATACAGA
Source organism: Calypte anna (assembly GCF_003957555.1). Classification (NCBI taxonomy): domain Eukaryota; kingdom Metazoa; phylum Chordata; class Aves; order Apodiformes; family Trochilidae; genus Calypte; species Calypte anna. The sequence goes on along the minus strand of NC_044254.1, from coordinate 14,322,810 downwards.
CTCACAGGCATCTGCCTATATTTATAAACAGTGTCAATTGACATATTATAGAACAAGACAAAAAAAGAGTCCACATGCTAGGATCTTCAAAACATTATTTAAAATACTATCAAATCATCTATTCCCTGCTGTGTGACAAGGTCAGCTACAAGATGACTTTAACCATCAGGGCAGGAAAATAATTGCAAAAATAAAGAAGCAGAGCCTATTGAAACTGACAGACACACTTTCTATTTAAAACATAAGCATCACTACCACAGAGATACAAACTGTCTAAATCATCATGCTAATAGGCATTACCCCTGCAGTTTACCATTGCAAGCACAATAGTCACCATTTTTAAGTCATGTAAACACAAACAGGACTGGCTGACTCTGGCCATGATGGCTCATATAGTTCAGCAAAACTATGAATATTTCTAAAGCCAGCAACAAGCAAGGACTTGGTTCAGCATACTCAGAAGCACACAAAAAAATCAAACATAAGAAATCCTCTCTAAAGATGCCTCTTACAAAATTTCAGTAGTGAAAAATCAAGGAATTTAGGTTGTGCACATGCAGTGCACTTACAATATCCCTCCTTCATATCTACTTCCACTTTGTACATCAGATTCATAAAGCTCACTTAATTAGAGCAGACCATTATTTGAGGTGAAAAGTCTGAGGACAGCCAGATAAATAAGTTAAATTCTGCAGAAACTGCAGCACTGGAGATGGGAGCCATGGTACCCCAGAAAGAGACAGACCAGTGGGGAGGTTCAGCAGTTTGGACACACACGGGGGTGCAGCCCCAAGGCAAGGCAGCAGCTGGGAGTGGTGTCTTCGTGCCATGATGTTACCTGAAGCTTGGTCAGACAGCAACAGCCCAAGGTCAGGGCAGACCCCAGGCACCAACCTGCTGGCTGGCGGGTGGCAAATTCTGTGCCCAGAATCCAGGGTATGGCTCTCATGGGGTGGCAGCTTTGACAGACCTATAGATTAACAGCTGATTCTACAGGCAGAGGAATGAAAACCCACTGAAACCTAATGCTGCAGGTTTAAAAGACAGGGTGAATCATCCAACACCTTACCACAGCCAAAACCACGGTGGTGTGTCTCATTCCCTCCACCTCTCTTCTCCTTCCCACCAACAGTTCCCAGCTACCTCATGCCCATTTCAATGTTCATCAAACCTGCCTTCCTGCAAGCTGATTCAGCTCACTAACAGGACAGGAAACTAACCCACCAATAAAGAGACTGCTGGTTTTGTCCAGCCTTCAGAGCACTGAATGGCATGGAGAAAGGCTTGAGGAGCACCTAGGCTGGCTACAGGGGGGGAACCTGCATGCACATCCCAGGGTGAGCAGCAGGGAGCCACCAGACTGCACTGTGCTCATGAAACCCCAAACTGAGCATAAAAAGACCTTCCTATAAAGCGATACTGCTGACTTCAGAAAATGTGCTGACTGTGCAAATACATTTTCCTTCCAGTCTACGATCAGCACAAGAGTGACACAAACTACCACTTTTAAAAGCCCCTCATGCATTTTCACTTAGACTAAATCTTTCTATGGTGGAGAAACACAAGTAATCAGATTTTAGCAACTGCTCAGATTACCAAAAAGGCTTCATGCAATACCTCAATATGTATTTATGCACATATGTGCATGTGTAAGCATATATATATATATATATATATACTTACGAACTCAGAAACACATATTCTCCAAAGGTATTTGAAAAAAATTAAGTTGAAATGTCATATAAAGTAATTTGTTCCACTTCTGAAGAGAATGCAGAAGACTTGGTTGGGACCATAGAAGCTTTTCCTGAAGTGATGTAGTTAGTTAGTCAGCATTACTGAAGTAACCATTTACGACGACAGGACACTGCAATCATGACACAAGATCTCAAAATTGCTTTCCTAACCAGCATTGCCATCAACCCACAGTATCAATACATCAGGTGGAAGTCAAGACTGGAGCTACCTCCTTCTTAAGTCATAACCAAATTGCATTTCAAAATACCCCTTTCCTCCTATTCATTACTTTCTGTCTTAAGCTCCTGGAAAGTGCGTTTACAGCTACATGGCAAAGATTGTAGATGTAGCAGTATAAGACCTGATATGAGAGAAGTCTGAATGGTTTTAATAATTTAAACAGACACATTGTAGCTTCAGTTCACTGAAATCGTTAGAATATCATGGCATAGTCCTTCAGATGCCATTAGTTACTTTACTCCTGTTGAATTAATCTAATGCTTCTTATCCAAACAAAATAATATTTCAAGTAGACTGAAGGAGCTGTCAAATGCTTTCACAGATCAGCTCTCAGACCAAGTTAGACTTTCCTCCAGGTTTCAAGGTGGGAGGAGGTGGGGACTGATATTAAAAAAAAAAAAGTAGCTGAAAATGAAGATCAGCAGGTTTTACTTATTTTTCTGATTAAACAGGTCCTGTTTGACTTAAATATGCTTAAAATTGAAGGTTACTCTTATATGTTGCTATTTTATGGCACAAAACACATGTTTACAAGATGTTACAGGTTTGAATATCATTGTGCATCTCTTATTTTGCAGACCCATCTCTCCACATTCCCCTAACAAACCCACTGTACTATCTGAAGGCCTAAAACAACTATCACACCACACACAGCTTCAACTACATAACTAATGAAACAGGGCGATTTGTTAAAATATCACAATATGTCCAGGGATAAATTTAGAAGGATACAGGAAGAGTCAGTATTAAAAGTTAAGTCTTTTGGCCATGGCAGAAGAGGCTTATTGTACACAGGAGACTCTGGGTGGTTACACAGCTAAGTAGCACCTGTAGCCAGGATGTCCACACACTGTGTCCATTTGTCCAGGGCTTCCAAACACCTGGAAGCAATTTCAGATCAGTAACAGTAGCTTAAACTGAGCTCCTAGACCCTAGAAAGTCCTGAAAGCCCAACTCCTTTTTCTCTCCGGAAGCTTCCCATCAGAAAAAGATGACACTATATAAAAAGGGCAGAGTACATTATTTTCTGACTGTCATGGGTAGCCTGATGTAGCTGAGCGACATCATACAAAGACTAAATCTTAAATTCAGATGAAGGCTCAGGTGGCTGAAAGTAACTCAAAGCAGGATTACAACACATTGTTTCTGGGCACTGCAAGTATTTCAGTGTCTAGATCCATTCCACACAACTGGTTGTTGGGGTTATACCAAAACAACCACCTGCTGCCAGGTACCTGTGTTAAAGACACCAGTCTCTCCAGGGCAGAAAGACAGTCATACTCATGATACACAGAGCTGGAAAACTATGAAGTCTTAATCATTAATACAACATTTGAATGACAAAATTCAAATCCCTTTCAATTACTGGGTTTTATTGTGCAGCATTACTTGATGTACAGTTTGTTGCCTCAAAGTAAGAGAAAGCTTTCTACAGGAGGAAAAGCACCTCTGACTCATATCAGCTCTAAAACCACCTAATCAAAACCAACCATATCTATGGTCTTTAACAAAAAAAAAAAAAAAGCAAAAAAAGCTTTTAAAAAAACAAGCAAACAAACAACAAAAGATCCCCAAACAAATAGAAAACACACAACCCAAATACCATCAATAGAATTCAGAGGTTTGCTGGGCACAACATTTGTCCAGATCAAGTGCATGGTTTTTCTTATCTTCTGCTGCTGCTTCTATAAAACTGTCAATATTCCAACAATTAAATATATAGATTCAAGCCAACTGTTTTTGGATTATAGCTATGAAAAGCAGAAACTGTCTTTGGTTTTTCCTCCCAAAGCTGGAAAGAACTGAACTTTGTGCTCTTAACAAGGCTGACTCAACAGGATGAGTGGAATACAAGTGCAGAGGTCAAGTGGCCCAAGAAATCCCTGTTCTGAACCTCTGCACAAAAAGGCTGACCATAAGCAACAGAAACAATACCTGAAAATTAACAAACTCACTGCTTACACCACACTCTGAAAACAAGCTCTGTTTAAAGTGCGATGTTACATATTAAACTCAGCTGTTAAGCTAATATTGCAGTGTGAAAAACAACCATCTCTCCTCGAGCCCACAGGCCATTCCTCCACAGCTCAGCACTGTCATCATTACAGTGAAGGTATCTTGAAGCAAGGTGACCTAAAGCAGAATTGCCAGATCGAGCTATAAGGCTAGATAAATATTTTTCAGAGTATTTTCAGAGTCAAGGACTTGAGACTTTTTAAATGCTTGGAATTCAGCAAAAATGTAGGTTTTCTAAATACATAATTACATTTAAAAGGTAGCTTAGCACTTAAGAAAAATAATTAGAACTAACATAACTATGGCTATATTTTTTTCCTTTTATAACCTGTTAAAATGACTACCACTAATTTACAGTGCAAAAGAAATTGAGAAGTTAAATAAGTGAGCTTGTCCTTAGGCAAATAACTTGGGGGCTTTTAAATGAGACTTCAAATTCACTCTATTTACTTAACACAGCATGTTCCCTTTGAATGCTTTACATTCAAACCACAACTTTTATTCATATCTTCCTTGGGGCGGCGGAGGGGCTGAGGAAAGAAAGAGCATACTGTTAAACATTTAATGAAGAGAAGCTGATGGTGAGAAGATAGAATCATACACCACCTGGCCAGAGTGCCATTCTTCTGTGTATGCCTTATGCCCTACCTGATCCTCTCCTCCCTTGAACATACTTGAAGCACTTGAAAAACAATACCAGCCATGAATGAGAAATGACAGAGGCTGAGACTCTACTGAAATTAAAATCTCAGAATCACTTAAGAAAAATTGGGATTGGGAAGACTATTTTGTATCAGTTGCCAGGACAAGCAGTGCACAAAGGCATGTACTCCATCTTCCTCCACTGCACCATACCAGCTTCTTTCCATATAGGCCAGGGAACACAGAGGACTTCCCCAGCTGAAAACAGTCAAAGGCATTTACAGGTGTGGGGGAAAACCTTATGCCACCTCCTTCCTGCTCTTCCTCAGGAATACCATGGAAGTGGTATTCATGAACTGTAAAACACAGATTTGTTAACAGAAATTATGCTTTACTCCCTCCAAGTCTTTCCTTCACAGCCCTTGCCTTCTACTCTCTTATCACAAATTCTCACCTCTTAGTTAAAAAGAAAACATATTTACTTCCTTAAGTCTTTACAAAAAAAGGTAAATGCCCACAGATTCATTGGTTGATATCATCATCTTGTACATCCTGCCACATGTTCAAAAACACCTTTGCCAGTCTTTATTTCATATGTTTTTCATTGCAATCTCCTTGGGGCAAGCATCACTTGGGCCTCTGCAAAAGGCTATCCAAGCTTACAAGCTCAGCTATTCCTATCTGCATAAACAGTGTGTCACTAGGTCATCACAACAGAAATCCATGTTGGAGGAAGATAACAAGCATGACGTGTTTTAACATATGAACATTATCTTGTTTGACCAGACACTACCATGTGTCCAATCACAGTGTAACCCAGCCCCATGAATCTTGTATGAAGCCAATTATAAAGGAAAAAAAAATTATCTGTGCCAAAAAGCGGTTTTATAGAAACAGAGATGCCAGTCTTGAAAGACTGAAAAGAGCTTTACCACCAAAAAGCTATGTAGTTCTTCAGGTGATCGATATATCTATGCTTTCAACAAGAGTTGCTTTAATTAAATATAACCTATGTTTGCAGTTTGTTTTTCAATATAAAGCTACTTTTTTCATAGTCATCCTGTAGCCATTCTGTAGCCTTCCACTTGAGGAACTTTTAAGTATTATCCCTTCAACCTGAGTGCACAACCTAAAATGCACAGTATCATTCAGAGATAAATCTATATGAAGCATCACAACATGAAAGAACATTCTTTTTGTACATCAGAAACAATTTTCAAGTTCAATTGCATTACACACTTACCAACTTTTTAATTAAAAGCTAAGTTGGAACTTATGTGAGAATTTCAATACTTATTTCCCCCCTCAACCATGACACTCTGTGGGAGTTCTGTTTTTTAAACAAGCAGCCTTGGTTCTGGGTTGTTCGTTCTGTTAAAATAAAGTCTAAAGGGCATTATCCACACAAACAGCTGAAGGTCACTACCCGACAGTGCTCATTATCTCATTATAAGTCCCAATTCTGTAATGCGTTTTCTTCCGGGATGTGATAATTAACTTTGCGTTTCTTTGTTTTTAAAAAAAACTTTGGAGATACAGGAATCTTGTAAGGAAATGGTGAATCATTTCAGAAGGCAGTGTGCAACAGGAGTTAAAGTTACAACCCTTCCTAGATCTTACTATTTCATGGCCTCAACTTCCCAAAGGAATCTGCTCTCTTGGATCCCTGCTTTTCAGAAAACAGCTCCAAAAGTGTATGAGTACCAATAAACTGGAATTTTCTGGTGATGAACATCTCAATACACACATCCAGAAAATGAAAACTCATTCTAAATAAGCCACAAAATCCACAGAGAAACCATGTGTTTTCCTTTCTATAGAGGATTTAGAACATGGTAATATACTTGCAGCTTAACCAAGTTAGGGCCAGCAAGTATGTATATTGTAACACAGCCAGGTCCTGAAACCATTACTTTAAACCCAGCACACATGCTGAACACTTTAGCAGCACATATTGCCTTCAACTCCCATTGAAAACTGTAGATTGTTGGGAGATGCTGGGTTTTTATTATCTCACAGAGTCAAGCTCTTAGTCCTTAATCAGGCAAGAATCCAGATGAGGTCCATGGGAGACTTGCCAGAGAAAGGACTAAATGGAGAGTGAGAAAGGATGGCTCTAAACAACCTGGGAGATCTTTATACAGAAAAGAGAGCATGCATATTGTATGCCTGATTCACGGGGAGTAATTCAGCTCACGCAGATGGCAGACACATGTAAAAAGATTTGGTGGTATATACCCTATACTTGTGTATCCTCTTAATCGGAAAGAGAAAGGCTCATCACTGGTCAGGCATGATTTCAATTATGTAAAATGTAAGTTTTGATATAATGAGTTCAGTAGTTGGATTTTCAGAACTGCAAAAGTAATCATAAAATAAAATCAATTGTAAAATAAAACGCTTGCTAACCAGTACCCTTAAAGGCTTGTCACTGCCCTCCAAGAGCTCCAACAGAAATTAAACAAACCTCACACCAAAGTAAAATCAATCTCAACAAACAAGTAAAATTCCCCACTTAAGAAATCTCTCTCAGAAGGCTATCTGCAATATCAGCTGGAGTTTTGAAATTAATTATGAACTAAAGTCTCTTTCCATTTCCCTTGAGGTAATTTTGTTAAAGGGTTTTTTACTAAATGCTATCACTCAATTATTTCTTTCTAGGAAACAACTCATGCCCTGTACACTGTACCCCTTCTTTCCTTCTAAAATACAAAAAAGGATTTTCTGCTCCTTGACTTCCTTCTGCTCATTTCTTCCCTTATTAAGCAAATGCCCTCTTCTGCCCATATAGTTCAGAGAAGAGCATTTGAAGAAAAGCAGGGATGTGGTTCTACAAGAGTTAACTGAATCCACATTTCGTTAATGCACTGCCCAGCTGCTTGTTAGCTGTAACCACAAAGAGCATGCACATTGGCAGTTAACTGTTAAATGCATTCTCAAAACTATTAATAAAACTGAAAACAATTCAAGCTCAGCACACCAGTACAACACGTACTCCCAGGCGAGCACCAGATATAAAAGGAGAACTGAGATGGCCTCCATATGAAATCACAATGGCTCTTCTCCTCAAATAATCTTTTATTAATTTTTTTTCTTTAAGGGAAGTTGGAGAGTTTTAAATCGGGAAATAAGTCATTTGTGCCCAATGCTAACATAATCTTTACAAGGCATGTATCTTAGTATCACTGCTGCCTGGAAAAAAGTCCCAGCAAACCTCAAAGCTGATTCAGGTTTCACAAAAATATAGTGTTCACACACACACACCTCAAGTACTTCCCTTGCAGAGACCCCACAGGTGCTGAAATCCATCTCCTTGTATGGCAAGAGTTCAACTCTCATTTAGGGTTTGCCTGAGGAAGGCAAGAGACCCCCTGACACCAGATGCTGCTGGGACTCCCATAGGGAAGCAAAGCCAGAAACAGAGCATAACTGATTGTCCTCTACAGTACACAAAACTCTGTATGTTCCTTCCTGAACAATAAAAGGAACAAAGCTTCAGGAAAACAAACAAAAAAATCAGATAGATTCTGCAAAAACTAGCCACAAAATATTAAATAAATGTAAAAGCCTAAGGATAGTCGTGCTGCAATGTAACAAAAGATTTCTTGCCACATGACTTCATTGCAAGCAGATACCACAGCAAGGAGGGTGGCTTTTTCCTTCCAAGAAAAAGACAAACCAACAGCCCAGCCTTCCGTACCGGGTGAGCAGTGAGAAACCTTACAGTGAGATTGTCAAAGTGCTTTGGCAACACCTAGAACAGCATAACTTTGTTTTCAAGTGCAATCAGTAAAGGACATAATTATTTAGAAAACAGTCACAATATCCTGGAACTTGCTAGATGTAAAACAACTTCCCAATAGTCAGTGGTCTGTGGGGCCTCTTACATCTCTTACATGCTTTCCAAGCTCTGAAACAGTTCCCCAGAAAGGGCATTAAATATAATGAGTAATGTATCTTCTTGCTAAACATTAGAGGTATATGTAAAAGCTATCGAGTCAGCAGTAGGTGGTGGCAGTTTGTACAGCAAAATCTGTTTTGCTGGAATTTACCAGTCTAAAGGTGCCACTGCCATGCATCTTGCATACATACATACATATATATATACATATATAAATATAATTAATTTAGATTAAAATAACATTCAAACAACGCATTTCAAAGTACCCACAATTAGGGAGTAACATCAGGTTTTGATTTGGAGGAAAAAAACCCAAGAGCTAGGAACTGTCTTCCTCATCTGAGAAAAGTTGTGTATCAACTAAGTGGTATTTTAATACAAACTAGCAGACAAAGAACCTAACACAGGGCCTGGATTAAGTCACTAAGTTTTTTTTCTTATTGTTTTGTAGGGTTTAGATAAGTTCAGATGTTTTAGAGTTTCTCCTGACAAGGGCTGCTGCCTCATTTATTAATGATTTCAATAGGCAAAGAATGCAAGTTTCAACATTACATTGTACAATGGTGCATTTCCTTTCCATAATGTATTGTATATCACTGTTGGAAATTGCCAAGTTGGAAAACTCTTCTTATGGGTACAGTTACTTGAGTTAAATGAACAAAAATGCATTTCAGTCAGCTTTTCATCTGCTTTTGGGTAAGGATATGTAGTCATGCCAATAAAATCCAATAGTTTTGTTGCGATACACTCCAATTCAGAGAAGACAGATTTTACTTGGTAGTTAATGTCTAACTGTGTCATCAGGTGAACAAAAGGTTGTTACTCAAAATACTTGAACAATACTTTGATACTCTGCTTCTGTAAGAAGAAACTGAATTTTGATCTAGTACAAACATGAGCTGCTGCAAAATAGGGAGGCTTCACTAACCCTGCCACTCACCTTCAAGGGTCTCTGTGTTTGCTTTTCTGCACAAAGGTGCAGGAAAAACAAGATGCTCCTCTAGGACTTCAAAAGTTCTCATGCAAGTGTAAAAGAGCCAGTCCGAATCTTGTCTTTCCTCTCAATGAATTAATGATTAAACTTCCATTCCCTTCTTTAAAGTTAAGGCCAATTGTCTTACTAACACCTCAGGAGATTCATGGGAATTCACTGGCCATACAATGCAGAATCAGCCTTAACAACACTGCAAGGCAAGTCACTTGATTAAGCATGAGCCTGACTGTATCCCTGCCTCAAAAAAAGCCACCCATCAACTGAAGAGTGATACCAACATTTTCTAGTGGGATACAAACAACTGAATAAAAGACTCTCTCTGAGGTCAACACAGACCTGACTTGTAATGAGAGGAAAAAGGCAGAGCAGTTCAGCAGTCCCACTACTCTCAACTCTACTGCAAGTGCATTGAGCTTGACTGGAAAAGAAGAATAAAGTTCTTGTTGAGTACAAACATCCTTTTCTCTGGGTAACAGGACTACAAGAACAAAATCAAATATATTCAAAAATAAAGCATGAAGGAAAGAAAGCACAGAAGTAAGCTCTCATTTGCCAGTTCTTTAACTACCCTTAACATAATTATTAACATTTTAATTAACCACCTTGGACAGACAACTACACCTTTCATTTACCATAAATGCAGAGACCCCATATAGAACCCACAAGGCATTGTTAAGTCATTGTATAAGAAAATACCGTTTTTATATAAACTTCCAACATAACTGCACTGTTGTCTTTAAAAATTCTGTGAAATTATCCAGGAGATTACAAGGATGGTTGTTTAAGAAATCTGAGCCAGATGCTCTGTGTGTACATTAGGAGCCTTACAAAGGCATCAATTACTCATTAGCAATGAGATCACCCTAACTAAGAAAACACATCTTGGATACAGACAGTTCCTGTGAAATATTAGACAAGAGGACTAAATCTCTCTCTAACTGTACCACTCATGGTCTATTTCCAAAATAGCATGGAGGACCTAGTTCTAACCCCCCTGCATGGGCAGGATCACCTCCCAGTAGATAAAGCTGCTCAAAGCTCCATCCAGCCTTTGACATTTCCAGGGACAGGGTTTCCACAGCTTCTTTGAATTAACCCTAGGATTAATTCCATTAAGGGTGAAGGAGCAGTGCTATACTGCTCCAAAATATCTGCCATAAAATTGTCCTAGAGGAGTAATGTCATATGACTATATCAGGATCAGATACCTATTGACTGGTTTATAATGGAATTCATGGGCAGAAGATGTAGAGACTGTGCAGAAAGTTATAATCTGAACATGAACCCTTTCCAGCTACAAAGGCTAGGAGCCCAAAAAGCACTAACTGGAATCCCCAGAGAAGAATTCCAGCAAGGGATTCACCAGGGAGCACTGGGACACCAGCACACAGGCCAACACCAACGAGCACTAGAGAAAAATCATATCCCTTCCACTGGAACAGAGTATTTCTGCTTTCAAAAATTTAATGAGAGCAACTGTAACAAGGAGAGAGCAGATACCAGAACTGAATCAACTTACTCAGTTCAGTGAGGTAGAACAAAAAAAAATAAAATCACTATTGCTCTAATTATATTAATCCCGTCCACTAGACCAAAAAGCTTTTATTCATTACTCAGAAATCCTCCCTGATAAATTGTAATTTCAGTCTACTTTTTCTTAGAGCAATCTTGCCCAATCATACACAGACACATGAATGCTTGACCTATAAAAACATCTTAAATGCATTATTTCTCTAGAGAAAGATACATTCTAGGGCTCCCTGAGGCAGACAAAATTACTTATCTTTTCACAACCTTTACTTGAGAAGTCTTTGACAGTTTTTTTTGCTCAACACTTTTGGGTAGTGCTTCTGTGATGTTAAAGCAAACAGAAGACTTAGCTGGTTTGGTGCTGTGCATACAGGAAGATTTTAACAACATCATTATGCAGCTCAATACTCATAACAATTTCATTAGAATTCTTTTGTCCTGAATCATATCAGCTATATTAAAGTTCAGTCTGGCATTTATAAGTGCTGACTTACTCACAGAATTCTTGATGCAAATGTACTTTTAAGATCCAGTAACTTTAACAGAGACCTCAAATTAAGTAACTTCAGATTTTAAATTCTTCTATTAAAAATCTACCGTCATGAAATTGCTTTAAAAACTCTAGCTCTGCTTACTTAAAAAAATAAGAGAACGTAGATTTCAAGAGAATTCACAAAGAATGTAACAGGGTCTTTTCCAGAACTGCTTTTGTTTTTCTGCTACTGGCAGGAAGCATTCCTTATTCTGAGCATTCTAGTTACTTTTTTTTTCTCCTTGCTATAGAAACTATCACTGAAGTCAGCTGGCCTTTTAAGAAGACACTTGAGAAGCATTTGCCTAGGTGTTACAGTTTAATCAACTGTAAGCTTTTAAAAAAACCTGACAGTCCTTGCATATTAAAGCTCCCTTACTGCCATCTGTGACAATAGATGTTATCACAAAGATCAAACATTAGTGCCAGAAGAATGATATGGCCACTAGCAGTTTCAGCAAGAAAAACTACTATTGGCCTAGTTTCAAAAAGCAATTGAGTCAAGTAACATCCAAGGCAATCTCTGAGCAGTTTTTTTGCCAGTTTTCTCAAATACCCCTTACTTTTACAGCTTGAAGGTAAAACTATCCCATACAACAATTACTTACTACTTAGAATTCACTAGTGTTACAGAAAGAAACTTTGCCAGATTAACATTTCAAAGCAGAAAATGCAGAAAACTGGTAACTTTTACAAAGTGTGTGATTTAATAATCATCTCCAAAGATGAAGTTTACTCTAATGCAAGAAACTGAAGCCATATATTAAACTTCCAGCACATTGGTCAAACTGCTCATGGGATGCAATGTAGTGCTACCTGCTGTTCTAAGTCTTCTTCTAATGATGAGAATCACATTTCACCTGAAATCCTTTAACCTACCACAAAGCAAGAGCAGTCTCACCTCTCTCATCCCCTTGCTTTACGAATGACTGATTCTACTTCCTGTAAAACTAGTGATTAGAGGAGAGAAAAAAAAAAAAAGAGAGAGAGAGAGGGGGAGAAAAAAAAAAGAAGCAGCTCCATCAGTTAAGACACTTCTCAGAACATCATAACTAACTTATTTTATGACTTCAACCAGCTGCTGGTTCCTTATTTGACATCACAAAGAAAGAACTAGTGCAGCTCAGCATCCAATAGTCTAAATACAAGTAAGGAAGACAAAAAGTCTGACAGGCCTTTAAATAAAACCTTTGCCATTTTCATGCCTCCAAAAACAGGTGGAGGAGGTATTACATATCAAGAGACCAAGACTGAGAGATAAAATAACTCATGACAAGACCATAGAGAAAGTCACCAATCTAGACACTACCTTCTAGTCTTTCAGTCAAAAGCTGAGGCCCACAGGTTAGCCCTGTGCAGTTAATACACCCACATCCATCAGGCTATGGGAAGATTCCAATAGAGGAACTGACCCAGCTGGCCATTCACCCATCACTGTGCTCCTCTCCAGGAGACCCTGCTCATGGCCAAGAACAGGCCACAGCCAGGAAGAATAAGTCAGACAGCCTATAACTCACTCAACCCTCTCCCAAGGGTCCTTCAGAAAGGCATTTAGTCACCTCAGAGGATGAATATACACATATTGAGTCACACAGTGCAACTCTGTGATGGTGGTATGAAAAGCCCAGGTCAGTCAGCAGGCAGGAGACTATCACAGTCCCCAGACACAACAGAGCAGGGAGCACACCTCCCCACAAGTACCTTGAGATACACAGACCTTTCATGATCCACAGCAGGTGTTTCCCAAGAGCAGCCAGCAATCCCCCACTTGGACTAAACACACACACAAATACACACAACTTGTGGCCATTGCTGTAAAAGTTTCTCATCTTCAACATATTGCCTTACAGCAACCTCTGTGTAAACCGAATGTAGCTATGTCATCAATACTTACATTTCCATACAACCTTTCCTCCTTTCCTCACTTTTACAGGATTGGAATGGTTTGGGTTGGAAGGGACCTTAAACATTATCCAGCTTCACCTCCCTGCCACAGGCAGGGACACTTTCCACTAGACCAGGATGCTCAAAGCCCCATACAACCTGGCCTGGAAGACTTCCAGGGAGAGGGCATCTATTGCTGAAGCCTAAATAACCAAGGTGACATTTTGATGATAAATCACTATTTATCTGCCACAGATTTTCACACTTAATGAAAGGCACACAGTCTTTAAGAAAAAAATGTTGGTTTAACTTAGTAGCTTGAATCAAAATAGCTCCAGTAGAAAAGATGTTTTACAGCTCTATTCAAATGGAAATTAGTAATACAAAGGAAAAAATTGTTTATTCCAAAATAAATTGCATCAACCGTTCTGGACACAAGGCAAATTTGGTGATTTAGGCAGTGAACAAAAAGAAAACAAGAAGTAAAGATAATGATAAAATCAATTCTTCACACACTCTTGGCATCAAATGTTAATATATACATTAAAAATATAAAACAAAAACAACAAAACACACCAACACCAAATACCAAACTTGTTCCAGAGGAAAGTAAACTTTTTGCTGAGAAGAGAGAAACAAGACTTAAAAAGGTTTCCAACACCTAGCCCCGAATTCCTTTGATACATTTATGCACTGGTTCCAATAATGAGAACAACGACATTTTCACTTTAGTTCTTTCCATCCCTGACATGACATAATATAAAACCCCTTTTATATTAACTGCCTATTATTAAGTGTCAAAGCACTGCAGCTGCCAAATAAGATACAATACCTCCATCTTTCATAAAATATACTCTAAAAAATTAAGAAAGGCACACTGAGCTTGAAGCAGATGCATTTTGTGGAATTATTAATAACCCTTGGCTTTGTCACCTTGGGTTAAAATTTATCCTTAGTGAAATCAATTGACTTAAAACAAGTCTACTACACCAAGAAGAATCTCACTCAGTGCCTCCAGGTAAAGAAACATTGCAGTCTTTGCACTAAATATATTTTTTCACTCCAAATTCATCTCTCTTACAAATTACAGCTCGAGTTCCTTTAATTGTCATTAGCTACAGAAGATGACATTACTTATCTTCTTTGAAAAGGAATATACCTGGACCCCTTATTCTCTCTTCACCGTAACATAACCAGTAGTAAAACCAACATTGATTCATGCCAACATATTTCAGTGAAAAAAAAGTTATAAAAGAAAAAGACTAAGTACATTTTTTCATGTGAAAGAAACCCCTGGAAGAGCCCAATTCTTCCTGTGGCTCCAAATAAAACTGTGCCATTTGATGCTTGCATATGCCCTGCTTAGTCCAAATGAAACAACTGATATTTTGTGGCAAAAGAAACAAGGAAACACAAAGTAAAGTTACTCTGTAGAGGCACGGTGAGCCAGTTCAACGTATCAACAGATGAAGTAACTCTGATGGAAGAAAAATTTAAACAGTAAAAAAATAAAAGGTGAATACATATTAGTTAGAAGACATTTTCTTTAGTTATATCCCAGTGTACTTTTCACTTTAGTCTGTAGACCCTTGAGTCCAGAAAACTGTAACTCCTTCAAGTTCCACAAGACAAAAATGGCATCTTTAGTTCACCAAATATGGCCTTTCACTCTTTTATTAAAGAGATTAAGAGTTTGTATTATTTTAAAGACAAACAATAAATGGAGAAGCTAAGAAAAGGTTAATAAGGGCCCAACAGTACAGAAAGGATATTAAAAGATCTAGAAGCAAAATTCCAAATCCCAATTCCCTTCAGAAAACAAAAGAACTATATTTAGTATATTATTTATAAAAGAATTGTGTTGCTTAGAACTTTGTTAAAGAAGTTTCTCTTTTAGAAAAACTTCAATAAATTTCCACAGAAAGACAAAGATTAATGCCATTCACCATTCCATGCCAAAAAATTCTCTTCAAAACTACTTTCCATCAGTTGAGTACTTCCCTCCAGAGACACTCAGTAGTTCTGCCATTTGCCTGCATCTACACAATGCAACCACCACATGGTGGGCTTGATATTTCTTAGAATTGCTTCAGCATTGTCCAGTGTCAGTGTTAATCAAAGAACCAGACTTTCACATTTACTGATAAATGCTCTTGATCAGCAAAGCACTTAAGATACAGACTCCGTTGCTCTGCTGAATCAGAGCCCACATCCTACAGAATCCTACAGAATTCAGCAGAACTCTGCTAAAATTCACATGTATTTAGGTTGAGCCTTGCTGATACAGGAAAATGCAGTATGCTGAGCTCAAGCCATCCCAAGTCTGTGATATAATTACCTCTTCTAAAATATATTTCTCTGTACCCTGATATTCAAAGTTCTTCAGATTTTTTGAGTGATTCTGGAAGATAAAAATGCTATTTATGCATCAACCAACAGGAATGGCACAGGGTCTGATTCAATTGAGCCGGCTGAGAAAGACAGACCAGATTAAGAACCCAATCTGCACATGAAAAAAAAAAAATCACTAAACAGTAGTGCTTAAGAAATATTATTTCAGAGGACCTTAAGATCTGGTCTAGCTTCCAAGTTTTCATCAGTCATATTTAAACTGCTCACTTAAAAACGTCATTTACTGCTTGAAAGATATTGCTTCTTTTTGTGCAAGATTAACTATAATTTTTTAATGTACATTTTGCCTTCTCAAAGTTTTCACCAAGCTTGTTGAGATGAAGTTAGGAATTCATTATTATTCATTATTATATCATAACATGATATTAAGATGCTTCAAATCACCACCTGGATACTGAAAGTATAAAAATTTAGAACCATTTCAACCTTCAAAAGCTGGCCAGTGACTCCTAATCAGTATTTCTCAGAAATGCAAGCAAAACTACACACACCTCTGGCAACAAATATTTTGAAGGGGAATATTATTCCATCTGGAAAACTGGGAAATAACCACCCAGCAAGAGCAATATAAAAAGAATTAAAATTGTGTGAGTGACTCCTAGCAGTCGTTTTTTTTTTCAAGATCACATTCTCCATCTTCCAGTGGAAGAACTTTCTATTATACTTTGAAAGACCCTATATTGCTTTTGGAAACACAGTATTCAGGGTCAGGGGAAGTTCCTCTTTTAAAAAATAAAAGATGACATGACAAGGCCTGTTTCTTCCTGTTGTTGTGCTGATCAACATGGCACCTGTCACCACCGTATCTGGGGGGCACAGATCCAAAACATACACTAGATACACTAGC
This sequence comes from Calypte anna, assembly GCF_003957555.1. Classification (NCBI taxonomy): domain Eukaryota; kingdom Metazoa; phylum Chordata; class Aves; order Apodiformes; family Trochilidae; genus Calypte; species Calypte anna. Next base: position 14,306,075 of record NC_044254.1, on the reverse strand, counting down.
TTACAAGCAAACATTTATTGAAAATGAAGTACACACACATTGAACAACATAATATTACTTATAAGAAGAAATAGGCAGGGGAAAAAAAATAAACAAGCCAAAACTAAGATAACAATAGACAACCAGGGAATGAAGAGCTATTAAAAGAAAACCGTAGCAGTAGATCTGACATGAGCAGATAAACTGGTAAGTTGAGTATTACAGAAAATTAGTAAATTCTTCTTCTATATGTCCAATTCTTACAGCCTCTCTATCACCCTGATGCCCCCCAGACACAAAACTGTCACAAGGAGAGAGGTGTCTACAAGTTAAGCACAGGCAACACCAAATGTCGGGGGGGTGAGAGAAGCAGAACAAAGCTGCATGGGCAAATTCTGCAGGGTGTCAGATGCCAGGGCTGCTCTGATTCATCATCGGCAGGAATGATTTGCACCAGAGGATCTGTCCCAGAATGAGACCCTTGGCCAGAGCAGATCCATGGGCTTTATGACCCTTCTTTCTTTTTTCCAGATAAGGCAGGAAAAAAAAAGGAAGGAAAAATAAGTTCAAGTTAAAAAAAAAAAAAGTTCCTATTCCTTCATGAAAGAACCTATCTTGCTGAACACTTGGCCTTCTACAGAGTTTAGGTGGCTATGTGTTTCAGCTGTTGTCTAAGACTTTTTACCAAGACATACATCATGCACCCAACTGCACAAATTTGCCAATAAGTAAAATAAATATGTTTCAGCCTTTGATTTAAGCCACATTAGTACAGAACATTTTTGCTCCCAAGACTACAAAGCCAGACTTGCTTACGAGGTTATCCAAGGCTGTAGCGTGTTCAGAGTGTTTGTGTGGAGTTCCTGCAGCAGGTTGCCAGACCCCAGTTTAAGCCCAATTCAAAAATATAATTCCTTCAGGCAAGCAGGTAGTTTGCCAGCAATTCTTCTCTCCATCCTGGCTTCAACTTTCCATGGGGAAGAAAAATCTCATAGTAATCAAGGGGTTTTTTGTAGACATTTTTTTGAAGCTGTATAAACATGAACTTACAAGAAATCTGTGTATATGTTAAGAGTAAATCAGGTTCAGATCAGCATTTAGCTACACACATCCAGGCAGTATGAGGAGGTAGAGAAATAGACAATATATTTTTGGAATAATAACACAGCCCATTTTCAATGCAAAGTTAAGTGAGGTATTCTCTTTAAACTATTAGCACGAAAAGCATGCAGTATTGTGGCTCAAGTTTGAATAAACATCTTTGTGCATCATGCCATCTAACTTGTAGGCTTTTTGAGATATATTTCACACATTAGTACCTTAAAAAGCAAGAATGGAAAGAAAAAACACGCAAAACAAAGCACAGATTCTGCCTAGATCATCACCAGTATCTGAAAAGATAACAATGCTGAAGATGCTGGAAAGTCAGCATCAAATCCTAGACCACTAATAGCAGTATCTGTGTAGGACTAGCAAACAGAAGAAAGGTGTGGTCTCCTGCAGCAGCCTCAACAGAGGCTCAAACACTGAGTAAGCTGGAAGGCCCAGTCTGTAAAACCCAAGGCCCTGGGGAGGTGGCATGCTGCCCCCTGCCTCCCCCGGGCCTCACCACAGGCACGCCAGAGTTTTATTTATACTTCTCAGCTTTATTTATACTTCTCGGTTTTGTTTATACTAGTATGTTAAGGGTTCAGCCTGCAAAAGTGTGGGTTCTATATATTGGCAATTAAGAGCCAAGACTGTAGTACCATGGCCATCATGCTGACAGTAGATCAGGGACATCTTCCACAGCTTTTTCTGCACACAACTAGAATGCAGTGCTTGCTCTCACATATATTCCACCGATAGCCACAAACTCCTTGCATTTAAAACACAATTGTTTGGGTTAACAGCACTCAGTGATTACTAACAGAAAAACATAGAATGTTTCCTATCTATATAACCTTCACCGAAGTGTCCTTCCTCAGCTGTAATTATGTTTGTCTGAGATCTCCCTGCCCCCTTCACGAGAGTCCATCAGTTCCTTATTCCTCCTACCTTAATGTACTCATGATACTCTGTAAAGGACATTAACCAGTTGTTATCATTAAAAGTTTATTGCAAAAATAAAGAGCCTGGAAAAAAACTCCAAAACCCACAAGACAAGCACAGCTAGAAACCACAACAGTGCTTTCTCACCTCTCCCTAACCAACAATGACCCTTTCTACTCCCTTCAGCTATCTTTTCCCATGCAGACAGTGGGAAGAACCTGTCTCCAAGAAATTAATAACTTTGAGGCTATCCCTGCTCTGAGCAGAGAGCTGGACTAGACTTCCAGAGGGTGCTTCCAGCCAAAATCATTCTATGACTCTACTTATGAATAAGCATCAGATCAAATCCAAGGCCATAGTACTTTTCGAAAGCTTGTTTCAAGAGTAGCTGCCAGAAGGAAATACAGAACTGGGGAGCAAAACCAAGAAAAACCACAATACACTTCAAGACAGATATGTAAAGTTTTCTGGACACCAAAACTTTCTAGTAGCAGTAATATTTTTGATAACAGTGGGTCTTAATTAAAGCTGGCTTTCAGACCTAAGCTGGCTTCTTAGGCAAGCAATCTCCTCAGCAGCAAAATGGAGCTGAGGTTGTGATCAGTTAAAACATTTTTTATTTTCTACACTAGCACCTTCTTTCAAAGTAGATTTTTAGTCATCTAGAATTATTCAGATTTGCTCCAAGTAATGGCTCATCTCAGCCAAGACCAGCACTCAGCTCTTCAGCTCGAGCCACAGACACTCTCAGACCGCCCCCGTATTGCTGAAAGTTCATCTGTAACAAAGCTATTGCAAAATGTTAGCATTGCGTACTATTAAATAATCCAAGTTACTAATGTTGGAGGGATGCCTTCAGGAGGTCAACCCCAGAGAAAGTCCCACAAGGCCTGAGGGCTTGAAACAACAATTTTCCATGCTGATGATGAAAGGAAGCCAAATTGTAACACATTTAATTATTCAGCCCTGTCTCTTCCAAAGCTGGTCATCTTTTCCACAGTGAGGACATCTCAGATTTAAGCAAGCCATCTGTCCACTGTCCACTTTTCCCACTACCTCATTTTGACTCTCTGTACATCCACTCGGCCTCTTCTCTAATGACCCAAGCTGTTTGCAAGCTGGACACATAAGAAGAGGCTTCCCCTTGCAACCACAGGAAGAACTTTGACAAACATACTGAGAAGAATCACTTCAGTGCTTGAAGAAACTACAATATAAGCCAGGTACTTGGACTCTATAGTTTTCCTTTCTCTGTCACAAGTTACTGCAACCCATTTTTTAAAATCTCTATCATGTGGAACAGGAACAACCCCCATAAATGGCAATATATCTTCCTAACCTATGAGACCTCCAGTAGTACTGACAACTGTTATTTAAAAGGTCTTTGCCATCACCAATGGCAGTTAACTTAATAACTACCAAGAACAACAGAGGTGAAGTTTATCCCAGCAGGGCAGGAAGGATTCATGGACTCTGATCTATTATGAACCTTCCTGGGATTTTGTCAGGAAACAAAATACATATAAATCAAAATAATCAGAACTTAATTCCAGATTACAAACTTGAAGGAAGCACTGAGCTGAGCTTCCAGCCTAGCTTTGTGGAAAGACCATAGCTCAGCTTTACCAGAACAACCCTGCACACAGGGTAATAAATCCAGCCTCTTCACAAAGATAACAGTTTGGTCTCACTGGCAGTTACCCTGCTTCCATTCCCAAAGGCTTCCACAGCAACCTTCCACTTTACAAAGCACGTGCCCCGTGCAATTCCCCCTTTTTTTAAAAAACAAATAAATTACCAAAGTAATTGATGTTACTACTGCAGTTCTTTAATGATTTTAAGGGGAAACATTGGTGCAATAAAATGCTCTTATAGGAACAGCATTATTTCTCACATCATCATACCAGCAGTTATGATCACAATACTTTTATATAAAACCTTGACATAAATATAAACTTCAGTTGCCCTACATTTTTCCAGCATGAAAAAGTATACTTGATCAATAATTCTGAATATATACAATAAGTTACAACGAATGCATGATTTACATAATGACACCTACCTGCAGATGCAAAGCAAAAAATCATCAAAGCGAACACTGAAGTTGCACAACTTGAAGACATTTTTGCAAGTACTGTAGCTTCTCAAATCAACACCCTTTGTAGTTCTTCATGTGGATTTACTTCCTTTGAAATTTGTGGTAGGTTTTGAAATCAAATCTTCTAGACTTTAATTGCCTACAGAAAGAAGTAAAAATACATTTCAATACAAATATAACTTGCAAGAATGTTACTAGATATTTAAAATTTTCTCTCCTGTAACAAGAGAAACAGAATTCATTCTTTAAAGAGGTACTAGAGGACTGTGTTTCATATTGCCAGATACCTTAGGTACTAACAGCTTAGTGCTCTCCCCCCACCCACCCCCTATCCCACTTCAGCACAGCTGTTGCTTTTTCACATTATACATCCTGCAAGTTGTGATCTACTTGGAAGTCAAATCCCAGACTTCTTTCTGTCAAGTAATACTGAAATCCTGCTGAAGCCTGCCAATGGTATTCATAGCCTCAGACATGTTTATTTTAAGTATTCAGACTTTTGCTGGGACATACAAACATTTGTTTGTTTATCTGCTGCTACCTTTATTATACCACAGAGAAATGTTTCACATGCCCTCCGACTGGTTTACAGGTACCACAATAAATTTAACTCACCATTTTTATTTTTATCACAAATTCTGAAATCTTATCAAGGCCACCCAATGCTAAATGTAAAGCTGCTCAGAATCTTTATTTTAAGAGATTTCAAGACATGATATACCAGGTCAGTAAAACAACTTAAACTTGCTATACAAATAAATGACAATACAGCTGACGCCTGCAGGCATTAAGAACACTGAAATTTCTGACCCTGGTATGCATGCTGCAGATTTTTGAGGGGAAGCACTAGACACACAATATCCTATTCAATGTTTTTGTTTTGTTAAATCTATTCTGAGTCATCCAGATGTCTAGAATGAGAGAACGGAGCAAGTAGTAAGGAACAAGAACATTGGTATTGTTTCAATCTAATAAAATTCTTAGCTACTCTACTTTGCTACCAGCCTTCAGGAGCAGAAAATGACAGATGGTGCCTCAGCAACCACTAACACTCACCACAAAGCAATGCAAGCAATTCCAAACAACCACCACGGGGCTAAGCGATAGCAAAATGCTGAGTCAGGACAAAAATGTAAACCATGACAACAGAAATGCCATTTAAAAAGTTCCTGCTGACATTAAAACGGAATGAAGTACAAAGTCAGGCAAAAGGCAAGCCTGTTATACACCCTGTGCCACACTGTGCAGGCTCAAACATCTGCACAAGGAAAACCTGTGTTTAGACCAGCACTTCAAGACACCTGCTGACAGCAGTCCTACAAGGAACACCAGAAGCTCCTTTGCAGAATTTCTCTACATGCTATTTGACAGAGGTGGTGATGCCCTGTGCAGAGGAACCCATCTGGAGAGGACTTCCAGTGCTCAAGGACACATCTACAGCATCCAACAGACCCCACACTCACCACTCAGTCCCCAGTACTGGGTGTCCAGCAACCACCCCAGATCCCCCCTGCAGGAGCACCCAGACATCCTGCTCCTGCAGCACAGAAAGCAGCAGGGCAAGGTAGGAGCTGGGCATCCGTCACAACATGGGGGTTCACACAGCTTGCTTTCAACCTCAGCTATTCTCTTACAAGCAGCACATCAGCTTTTGTTTCCTGTTTGCTTTTGAGGTATGGTATTTTAAGTTGAAATTCTATAACTGGTTCTCTCTTGAACATGTCCCTGTTGCTACCCTTCCAGGGACTTAGAATCAGACAACAAGAGAGAACAAAGGAAACTCCTGGAGAAACAGTAACTCCAGTAATGCTACCTAGTAACCTGCTGGTGCTCAGTCTGGGGAAAAGTTTACTTCGGGACTGAAGAGGCACACTTAGCGCTCTGCACAGTGTAAACAAGATGGAGGTATCTTGTTCTCTGCTATTCACCAAGTTATGTATGACTATACAGCCCAAACTGAAGATTCTCTTCCATCAGAATTAAATTGAGACATCATTTGTGAAAACGCTTGGCCATACTAATCTGAAACCTTGACCTCAAAAATTAAGAACCTGTGAAATCAGTTTTCTGTACAATTTTGCCTATTTCCATCTTAAAATGTTTTGTCACTTACAGGTTCTCTGGCACAAACTGTTCTTTCCACTCTTTGCTAGGATCTATACATTAAAAAAACCAAAACAAAAACAAACAAAAAACCCAAACAACACAAACATTGAGACCACAACACTACCACACATGACTGAGGTAACAATACATTTCTGTAATTACAAGAGAAAGAAACACCACAGCCTCACAGAGCAGCAACTGTCCACCCTAAAATCTCAAACATGCATGATCTACCTCCAGATTTATTCCACAACATTTTGAATAAGATGGGCTCATGTTCAAGAAAAAAATTCTGGAGAGGGATGAACGCAAACAAACCCAATGCTAGAGACAGTTCAAAAGAGGAAACTCTCAGAAAATAGTGGTTTCCTTGGACAATTCACAAGATTCAAAAAATATTCAACCTGAACGTAATGGAAGCATTCCACAAGTTCCTAAATATCTCTCATCTTCCCCTAGAGTGTAAGGTTACATAGCTAAACCCTCAAATCCAAGAGGGAGATGGAACTTCATAGTAAATGAAGGCCAACCTTTACTGAACAGAAAAAAAAGAAATAATAAATTCTTGACAAGTGTGTTAGACAACCCTTTAACACAGTTTTTTAAATGAAAATCCAAACGAAACAAGGTTTATTGCCAAACAGCAAACCATGAGGAATTTATGACAGACCCTGAACATCATTTAGGAAGCCAAATTTACATGGAACCGTTTGTTGCTATTTCTCTAGATAAAAAGAAACCTAAATCCATTCAGTGAGAGTATTTGGTTTGTAACAATTTTTAAATGCTGACAAAGAAACATTATCAAATACAGCAAATCATGAGGGTTCTACCCAGCATTAGTCATAAAAGGCCATCATAACATTCTGCAAGACGTCATATGTGCAGATAGGCAATGGAAAAGCATTCTGAAACTTGAGTTACTCATGTATAACCACTTCATCAACAACAAACAAAAGAGAAACCAGAAAAAGAGCAACCACAGCGCATACACTCAGTTATATACTAAATAGGAAAACACACATTAAACATTACTTTAATCACTCTTGCATCAGCACAAACCTCTCAGTCTTCAGTGATGTTTTTATAAGACAGTTTTGGAGAGTATGTGCACAGGGAAAAAATTGGAGAAAAAGCACTGCTGCTGAGAGCAGCTGAGCTTCCCATTCTGTGCCAACCACATCACTATGTCAAAAGGCCAAGTGTCAAATCGAGTTTGACTTAGAGAAGATTATTTTAAAAGGAGAGAATACATACACATTTCCATCAGTACATAAAGACATAAGTGATTTGATTCCTACTGCAACCCCCTGATCAGTAACATTCACAAGGTGTAACTCTGAGCAGGCAGCACAGGATTGAAAAGCCCCAGGCTTCTACTTTGATTCTGGCAGCTTGTGAAGGGTGAACAATGGAGAACTAAGAATCAGGAAGAGCTTTCCAAAGAAAAGGCTCACTTGCTTGAAGATATGAATCCACAAATTTAAAAGGAGGACAAACTTCAAACTTTGAAAAACTATGTGAAAAGGTGACAAATTGACAAGTTTCATGAATTTAGGATAGGTGATATCTAAACTGGCAGATGCACAGCAGCAATTCAAGTCAAAGAGAACCAGCAAAAGTGCTATGAATAATTCTGTTAAGAATAAACCTACTAAAGCAGGCAATTTGCCAGTATTTTGAGTAAATCTGATTATTCTAACCTGTGACTGAAGTCAGCTATGAAGGTATTATTATCTGACTATCTGACAGGACCAAAGAGAAACAAACATGAAAATAGGTGAGAAAAATCTAGCAGTGGCACAAAAGATGCCAGATTTTGCTTTGGTGTGAAACCTTCTGTCACGTGAAGACTATGGGAAACCTGCAAACTTGGAAAAGTTGAGGCAGTCCACAGACTAGGGGGACATTTCCTTTGAAGTAAGAGAAGAAAGCTGTGTGAAGGGATTGTGAACCTAAACTCTTTATCCAAGAAATAAACACAACTGCTAGTCATTTTGAAATTCAAATGAAATTTCCAAGAGAATCATCTTTTCCTTCAGAGTATATCTGGAGCTATTTTAGTAACTGGGGTCACAAAAGGGCATATTAAAAGTATAACCAAAATATCCCAATGAGGAAGAGAAGATGACATGAGAGCTCTGGGTTTACAAAGCACACTGTTCTCATGCCAATGCTTTCTATCACTATGAGCTGCAAGAAGGATGGCAAAAGAGGGCATCTGCAGCCAGAGCTGAAGACACTTAATAGGGGCAGTCTGCTGGGATTGTATTCACTGAAGTTTGCTGTTGTAAGGCCACTAGTTCTGATAAAAATGAGGGCCTAAAACACACAAAAGAGCCTGTTTTGTTGAGAAGTATCATTTTGCAGATGCAATCAGGAATGAGTGCTACTGGAAACATCAGGAAGAATCTTCTACCAGTTTTTATTGTTTGAAAGAAGACTGAGGGAAACATTTTTAATTACATGAGGACAAGAGGTGGAAGAATATGAAGTTTTGAAGTAGGAGCCTCTAATGTTAAGAATTTTAATGCATAATGTTTAATGCTTAGCTAGAAATCAGTGAAAATATGATGCCTTTGGAGGACACTGAATGCCCTGAGTGGCCTGTAAGCATGGCAAGCCACAGAAGGACAGATCTCATTGCTGCTCTAAGCTGGACAACAAATAAACCTTAACTCATAAAATCTGACTTTGTCAGAGCTAGCACTAGTAAACTCAAATCACTTCAGTACACTGTGATCTCTCTACCCTTCAACAAGAGAATGAAATTAATTCCAGTCTTCTGTGGATTTTAATAGTATCTTTGGAATTTAAAAAGTCACCTTTATACTAACATGAATGTTTTTTTATACTATCATGAAGTAATTTATACTAATATGAAGTTAGAAGCATGCTGCTTACTCTAAAAAAGAAAACACCCAGACTAAGCTCTGTATTCAGAACACCTGAGCACCTTTCTACTCAGCCTGTTTCTGTACTTCTAGCAGAATACCTACTACAGATTCCTCTGAGATCAGTGGTCTCTGTAGCTTCAGTTTTTAACCATTTTCTCCAGGTAAATTTATTTTTGCCTACTTTTTAAAAGCTTCTCTACACAGTTCAACCTAGCAATATTTATGTCTGCAGGTGGCCACTGCCACAGATTTGGGGCTGTTTGTTTCCTATTTAAGGCTTCTATAGCACAGGTATTTGCCACATTTATTGCTGAACTGAGTATTTTTTGATTTTCCCTTTTATTTCTGTTCCTTTAAGTCTCTTCCCTAACAGCCACCATCTGTTTCTTTAATCACCACCTATCTCTCCCATAGAAGTTCTTCCTTTGCCTTAACTATATCCTCCTTCCTTGTTGTCTAACCTTTTCCTTTACTGCCTGAAGAGTAACTTCCACTTCCTCTCTTCCTTATCTACATGGGCCCTGGCAATTCTCTCCTCTTTCCATGAGCAGTGCCAGAGGTCTCTATGACACTAAGAAACACTTCTCTATCAAAAGGAGCCAAAAATCCTTTTCCTCTAAGTCACACAAGTCCCACTGAAGTGAATGGGGATACTTGAGTGAAGCCAGCAGGATCTGTCCCTTGGTGTTGTTTTGCCATAGCAACTTGGACCCAAGTTTCTAGGCCATCCAAAAAGGCCTTCACAGCCAAAGCTTCTTCACTTTTTGTTTGTTTGTTTTGCACATGGCAACCATTTAACTTATTTAACTGTTTTTTCTCCCATTTCTCCATGCTGGTTCCTGTGCAAATGCAACGAACACATGCATTCCATGCCTAAGTAAAAAGACAATAATTTGTAATCAAGTATGCACAAGCTCAATTAAAAGAAAAAAAATCCCAAATGGTTAATTACATGAGCAGTTCTACAAACCTAGTAATAGAACAGGTTTTGAGAGAGTTTCTTTATAACCCTACTCCAGTTAAATATACATTTCAGCAGATTTTTTTATTAGATGACATTTATCTTCTGTCAATTCTGCGTGATCCACTCATGTGCAGGTCAGAAAGCTGACTAACAAGATTAGCAAATATTAATGTGGAATTGAGAATTTGTATGTACTTATTTTAATGCCTATGTCCAAGGCATATACATGAGGTTCCACTATTCAGAACTTGAAACAGTAACTTATTCATAAACTGAAAAGTGGATGAATTCTGTTCTAGAAACAACAAAGTGGTTTCATTTTCAGGGAACACATGAATAGCGATAAAACTAAAAATCCTGACATATCAAAAGCTCATGAAAAAGTAACTCTGATGTCCTGCAGTTCACATGCTGCTGTGCTTGTAATGGGACATTTCAACAAGTCACAGCTAAAGGCTATGGGAACTGGACAAGTGCCAAGAGAAGATGTTTCATGCAATTTAGCAACTGTGCCCCTCTATGCCATTTGACTTTTGTTTTAGTATTTCTGTGTTTATTTATTTTCTTATTAATGTTTTACAATGCAGCCTGCCAAATGACAGGAAGCTACAAAATGTACAAAAATGAGTCCATAAAAGATGTGACACCATTCCACCTTTTTTGCTAAGAATTTAACAAGGCTGGTTTTGTTACTTGTTACGTATTTTGCTCAGCCAGCATGAAGCTCCAGCTTGAATGGGGATGCCTATTCTCAGTACAACCAACTTTCTCTTCAGCTTCACAACATTTTGTTTTAAATCACCTGACATGAACTGCTGTGAGCTTACATCAGAAAAATAGTCATGATATTGTATACAACAGCACAAAATAAGAGACAGTTTACAGAAACAGGATAAAAATCCTGCTGTTCTATGTTCCCAGGACTTCCCTTCCCCCAGGCACTGAGAGATACACAGCTGAATCTTTATGGAACGGCAACATTCTGCTTACCATGTGTAAACAAGAGACCAGCCTCTTACAGGATCAGGATGTAGGAGGGTTTCAATAGGTGGAAGGGAAGGAAGTGCATCCAGGAGTCTTTCAGTGGAAGGAGTACACAAGACTCTTCCGAACAGACTCCTTTTTGACAACAGCAGAAATTCCTAGAGGTTATCAAATATCTAAACAATAGAATACAAACAGCACTGCAAATACAGTTTACGACCAAAACTCTACATGTAACTTGAGTACTGAATCAGAACTTTCCTGCTCTAATGTAGAGCCCCTGGGGACACCCTACATCAGAACATCTCCAAAGGAAATGGAAAAAAGATGTTAGTTGTACTGTTCTTATGTTATGGCTCAAGCAGTCTGCAATCTAGTAACAGCTTCAGCCACGTATTTTCTATGTAACTTGTAGGTGGACTATTCTTTCACAGCAAAAAAGTCATAACAGGACCGCGACACAGCCCCTCCATAATGTCTGCTTAGAAAGACAACAGTACTTCAGGCAGTTCTGCTTCTGTCTTCTAGTTAGAAGATGGATGAAAAAAAATCTCAAATCTCACTGCTCTTACAAGGGAATATCAGTGGCACAATTATACAGAACCTTCCTGATAAATATTCAGGTAGCAGAGGAATAGGAAACCAGAGGCTTCTAGAAATGTACATAAAGACTGGATTAAAGTTTTCATGGCAGCATAAGAACTCCGAGTCTCAAATCTACAGTTAAATAAAACTCAGGTTCCCAATGAACTCAACCAGTAATATCCCACCACAACTCACAGGAAACAGGCTCATGTTTTTTAAAAGGACATGCAGCTTCTGAAAAGTTTACCCTGCAACAAAAACACTTCTAGTGCACAGGAATCTTCATGCCAGACAAGAGGATAATAAATTACATTAAACAAATCTCTACAACCTTTCCTCCTCATAGTTAAACTTTTTTGGCTTAATTACTTTATTTTTATGATTTCTAATTGGAAACAGAATAGGTTTCCTGGCACTAGAATATCTTATTCTTTATAAACACAGTAGCAGCCAACAACCTCACAAAAATTTCATTTATCTTAAGTTTTACTTGGCTCAGTTTCTAATTGCACACCTAAACCAAACAGATAACAGCTCTAATGTACCTATCAAGGAAGATATAACCCTAGGGAAGACATCTTTGTGGAGAAGGAGCCACAGCAGGGTGGAAAGTTACAAACAACTCAGTAAGGCTTCTTCTACTCAGGATAAAAGATTTCAGCAAATTATTCTGTCAATGAATGCTTGATGCCATTATTTTCTCAAGACTTAACTGCAAAACCTTAGAACTGCATCCAGAAATATTCTAGCTGGAACCTTCCTACCAAGAAAAAAGCTAAATCAATCTGTGTTGGATTTTAATCTTGAAATTATCTATATACACTTAGAAAAGTGGTTTGGAAACTATAGCCTATAAATACCCAAAATTTTCAGGATTAATTGTAGGAAATCCACAAGCGGCAATAAGGAAAAGCAAAACTAGTAAGTAAAAATTCACTATATAAGGATGCAATTCCCTTTGAGGGAGACAAAGAGAAGGCAAAAGGAGGCAAAGGGACAGGGGAAATATCAGCAAATTAAACAGGATTGAAAACTAGCATTTCCCATTATAGGGGAATTGATATAACTACTAATTGATAACTACTAGATACTTTAAAGTTAACTGTATGCAGTATCAAAACCACATTTGAGAAACAAACAAACAAACAAAAAACCCCAAAAACACCAAAACAAAAAAACAACCAAAAAAACCCCACAAAAAACCAGTATGTACTGGTTTGTGTTCTCTGGAATAAGACATACTCCAGAAAGCAGGCAGACTGATAGATTACTTCTTCAGGTTGCTAAACATGGACCCTAGATAATCATGTTTATCAAAAGTAAGCTGTTAGCCAGTAAACTCTCAGGTGCACCTCTATCTGCAAGATCTGACACTTCTCACACACAAACAGGCAAGACCTTCAAAGCACTACACAGTTAAAAGCACAAGGCAACAGGAGCTTCCCTTTGTGTAGGCATCATCAACCCTATCCCTAATTGTCTGCCAAATAACCAGGGTAATTTAATTTGTTGGGCAGAGAAACATGGTCTTAACACAGAATGTAGACAAACTCCCATATAATTTTTACCATGTAGAATTTCCTGCCTTTCATTATTTTATATTAAATGTATACATGGTGACGGAGAAAAACCTCAGAACACAACTTCAAGGAGATGTAAGGTCACAATAAATTCCTACATTCATATAAATAATTTGTCCACCTCATGTACCAGAAAGAAGTCACTGTACCTCATCACCAGAGTGAAACAGATCACCAGATCTACAAGTATGCAGAAGTAGTGGTCATTTTGAAGATGGAGAAACTAATCCATCACCTAGCATGAGCCTGTATATACTGGACAAGCAATTGGGATCATTAATGTAATAAACTTAAAATAAGAAAAGGCCAATGCTCCCCAAAACTGCAACAGCTGTTTCATAAATCAAACCAGAATGTGGCTTCACTCCAATCATTGTAAAAATCTGCATTGGTGATAAAATACCATCAAGAGTTCCCAATCAATATTATAGCTGCATTTGACACAACATAAATTACTTTTAGAAATCCAAGACAAAAGATCACTTCACAATCTTCACCTTCAGCTTCTTGACAAAGAAATACTGTGTAGTATTGATCTGCTGAATACATGTAAGCTCACTGGATACTCTGGGATTTTTTTATTGTCCCTGACTTACACAATGGACATAAACAGATTTCCAACAGAAAATGCCTATGCTTACAAAGGAAATGTAAGTGAACTGGCGTTCTTTTACCAGCCCCTTTTGCTTTCTGTGGAGAAAAATGACCTCTACATGTTAGCTCTATAATTAACCTGTTTCAGACCCATTGTGACCTCTAGATAAGCTATTCTCCTGCAAACTCAACAACTCTCTTGCAAGGTCACGACCAAACTTATTTAAAAGAGGGGCCCTATCTACCTTCCAGTTGACTCTCAAAATCTTGCAACATGTTGCAGCAGGGGGAGTAAGGGGGAAGAAATAAAAAAAATTAACTCTGCTAACTAGTGCATTGAAATTAGACTGTGAAAGAAAGACATGAAGTATAATGGAATTCGATTTAACAATAAACAAATGTAGTTCATTTCAAAATACTGATCACAGAATGAGTATGAAATAATGGTTTTCGTATTTTTCTCAAATTATTTTTTGTTATAAACACATCAAAATAGCACATTTTGCCAGACATAATTACTTGTAAGCTCTACGATTGAACTTATAATATATAAAATGCTTTCTGCTAAACCTGACAAATCTAGCTACTTAGATACTCAAGATTGTAATGGATATTAGAGTCCATTTTGCCAGACTGAAAATAAAAAAGTATGATATGTAAGTAGAAGCCTTAAGGTCCCTTTTTCACTGATTTCCAGAAATGTGTAAATCTTTCATTCTGGCTACCATAGAGTTAATTGTTGCTGTAAGAGCACAAGAAATGTTGCTCTGTTGGATGACTGCCAGCACATAAAAATGTGAATCCACAGTTACGGATAAAGCAATTCCAATTGCACTACTTTTTTGCTAGTAAAAATTTATGGCAAAATATGATTCTATTCATAAAATGGCTAGAAACTAGTATGCCGCTGTTAATCACCACAAACATTACTGCTATAGAAGTACTGCCTATTTATAATACAAAATATTTAGTGGAACTAGATCAAAAGTAATGTGATTGCAAAGATATTTGTAATCTGTATCCCACAGAGTAGTTTCCGAGATCTACATAAGCTGCCCAAAACTTGGCAATTCATGTCTTACCAGAATATTATGGGACATATCAAAAGAATTCTTAGTTTTAGTTCTATATTTCAAATAACATTAAAACAGAAATCTCACTCTGACTTCACCATCTCAGAAACCATATGGGGAAAAGTTTTGTGATTCCACAAAAACTGTGGAAGAAGGAGATCCTGAATGGAACTTAACATGCATCTTTTTGTACCTTCAGTATCTGGCAAGGCTCAGACAATGCTCTTGGAGAAAAATGTGTGGCCACTGGAATACCTGTGTAGCTGGTCACTGAAACAATGGGAAGTCAATTGATATTTATTTAACACCTCAGTCTGCAGTTAGTGCCACTCCAGAATCAGAGGAGCCTCTTCCTTTAAACCTGACACGGGTCTGGTTAATTTCAATTTAACTGTATTTTGTCCCCACTTGCTGGAAGGCCTAAGGCTGGGAGAATGTGATCACTCCCAAGCAGCAAATTACTATTTGCTGACTATTCTGTGCAAATGCTCCCAGACGTGTTTTTGCCCCACCATGAGTGAACAACAGCTCAACCTTAAAGTTTAACCAGCAAGATATTTCACATTTACTGCTAGGTAAGAACCCATTCTCTGGCTCTAACTGGGGAATAGCTGACATGCTGCAAATTCCCATCCTCGCTTCCCATTCAGCAAACTGTACACCCATACTTCGGTATTTGGCATTTGGCTGCATCAGGCTTCACAGACTGGAAAGCAATATGGATCTATGCAAGTAATCCAGATAACCTTCTTTGGCAACAACCTTTACCTTCAATACTCCTGGCACAAAAGACTTAATCAATTGTAACACCAATACAAATAAAAAAGAAAACCCCTTATTGACCCATGCTGAGAAGGTTGGTTGACTTACATGAAAAAAAAAAAAAATAGTAATGACTTCTTAAAACCTAGGAGACTGTCCAAAAATATTCTCCCTTATGGAAACCCTAAATACTAGGAATTGTTCCTTGTGAGAAAACAGCTTTTTTGCTTTTTCAACTTTAGCTCCCAAGATTTCTCTTTGCCATCATAAAAGTGATACAGTAATACAGTTTTACTGTGAAAATATTTTGTCTAGCTCATTACATAAGACTTAAAGAATTCCTCAAAATATAATTTCTTGGGTTAATTCATGTCAAACATCTTCAAAGAGATATTTCACATAAATAAACATTTCATGTTTTTTCAAGTTCAGTTATGGCTAACATGACAAAAATTCCATTTAGAAGAGCAGGAAACAAGCCTGTTAGAGCAAACTAATAAACAAGCATTCAAAAATAAGGTGTTTATTCCAATGCATGGCTGTGTGGTGTTGTTTGTTTTTCTTCTTGTCAAGAAAATTGACATTCATATTCTAAACAAATACTACTGAAATATAGGCCCAAAATTTTAGCAAATTACAACTGCAGTAGGAAAAGAGACTTCAGAGAGAGAGCGTTTGGTGTTCCCCCTGCTGGTTCAGCAACTAGCTTCAAAACACTGCTCCTAGAGGCAGACACCAAGATGCTGGGGTATTAAAAGATGTTTTGCAAGCAAGAGAAACAAATATTGAGGCTTACATTTTAAAAGAAATCACATCCAGGGTAAACATCATTTACCCACTCTGACTAGATGAGGCTTTGGACACACAAAATGTGCATCAGAATCAATGACCAAACAAGACATCCCCAGACAGAGAAAACAGCAGAAGAAAAAAAATTTGAAGTGTCCCTTTAAACATAACAAGGTTGGACTACAGCAAACAATTGGGGGAAGCAAGTTTCAGAGTAAAGGACTCTTCACTGAAGGAAGCCAACAACCTGCCCCCCCTCCAGCACCCGTCCCTCCCTTCCTCCCCCAGCTAACTAGGAACACCAAGCACAGGCTGCAGCACTTGGTATCAGCCCAGGTCTGCATCCTCACAAGAGCAGACCTACCCCACCTAGGATTAAAGCCCTGTAAGCTTTCATGGGTTAAACTGGAGCTCTTCAAATGAATAAGCATCTTCCATTGACATTTAGCTAATATTCTTGTTGGAAATGCTTTGACAGGGCACCTGTGCAGTGCTAAATAAATCACAGCTACCAACATTCATAGAAAAAACAAGGACTGTAAAGGCAAAAAAAAAGTATTCCTGGCAAGAAGTGATAAACAAATAGATTTTGTCTTTGGAAGAAGTTGTATTTACACGTGTAGTTTTAAAGTCTTCCGTGTGTGAGACTACAATAGCAACTGTGCTGCAGGTCATGATGGGCTGAACCTAACAAGGTCCCACAAGCTGTCAAAAAGCAGGTGGCTCACACACGTTGGATTTCCTTCTCAGAGGGGATCCAATATCAGCCTGTTTGGCCTCATCAAAATAATAAATAAATAAATACTTTGGTATAAATACAGAGCCAACCAGGAAAATTCCTTTCTTAGCACAAAATACTGGCAATTATTCATTCTAGTCTCTGTCTAATTGGTTACAAACCCTGTCAAGAGTTTTCTGTTAAAACTGAACAGTGCTGATGTTAATGTATTTAAGGATAAAATAATAAATTACAGCAATTAAATTTTAACAGTTTAATCAGTTTAACAAAACTGACATAATTAGATTTATATCTGATTACATCCACAGCAACTGGAAAAGGTATAACCACACATGCAGCACAAGTCTTTCCTTTTTAAAAGAACAGGCAGTATCACATCCCATGCTGTTTGACTTGAATCACAATAACTTTGGAATTAAAAGTGTATCTGAAACTGGGACAAGTTGAAAAGTTACTTAATTTACATATAACTTGAATGGCATATTATTGCTAGGACAGATGGATACAGGAAGCTGCAGAGCATCGATTCCAGTGCATGCCTTGCACAATAGGCAACGATAAACCCCACAGGTCAACAACTCCTCAATGAAGTTGTAATGAAGTGACATGAAATGGGCCTCTGTCTTATTCTCACATGCACTGAATTTACACCCTGCTACGTTCTCAGCTGGCCTCGTTAGGGGTATGATGACCCTGACAGGCACGCCGGTGTTAGCAGCTGTAAAGGCACCTGATGCCAGCGAGTAACTCACTCAGCACGTACCCACCAGCCACACGCAGACGATTTTCCTTGGGACACCTGTAGCTTTCACTCGCCTCAAGCCCCAAGCCCACCTCACTGCTCCCCGTTTGATTGCCACACGCTGCCTGCACGGTCCGGACGGGTGACCCGCTGCCACCGCTCTCCATCGCTGGCACGGATACCGCCCGCCCCCTCGCAGCTCCAGCGCCCCTGAGCTCGGCAGCTCCTCAAGGGACCAGAGGTCCCCCCGGAGTCCCTCCAGCCACCTCCCGCCGCTGCTGCCCTTGCTCAGCCCCGCACAGGGTGACATGTCGCGGAGCGAAACGTCCCGCGTCCGCCCCAACATCCGGAGCATCCCTGCGGGGTGCCCGGTGCCTCCGCCCGGCGCGGGCCGCCCGCCGACGGGACAGGGTGGGTGTCGCCCACGGCACCTACCTGGCAGCAGGGCTGCCCACGCCGCGTCCCGCGGGGCCAGGCGCGCAGCAGCGCGGCTACGCCATGGACACAGCAGCGGCGCTCGACCAGCCGGGACGGAGCGTCAGGGCAACCCTCGCTGAGGCCGCCCAGCGCCGGCCACTACAGCCCGGCCGGCGGTCCGCGGGAGGAGCGGCAAAGAGGAGGAGGAGGTGGAGGAGGAGGAGCGCAGCGGCCCGGCCGGCCCCCAGCCCGCCAGTAACCCCGCGGGGCGGCAGCGCGGGGCGGGCCGGGGGCGGGCGGTTCCGCGTCGCCATTGGGCGCGGGGCGGGGACGCGCGGCGTGACGGGCGCTCGTGACCGCCCCCGCCCAGCCGGCGGCGCGCGGGGCCGCTCAGGGGGCGCCCGGGGGCGGCGGTCGCGTCCCCCTGTCCCGGGACTGGCAGTGGGGATGGGGGCATCCCGGACCCCAGTCTGACCGTCCAGATAAGCAAATGTTCCTGTGTAGGCATGGAGACCATGCAGAGAGACAGAGATTTATTACTCTGTCAATTAACTTACTCATTTATTAATTTAGCCACTCTTGACATTCAGCCAGTTTGCAAGCTGGGATAATCCACTGCCACTTAATTATTATTTTTTCTCTCTGCCCACTCGAACAAGTCGTACTCCTGCAGTTCTGCTGCACTGCTGGGCATCAGTGGATGGCAGGGCCTTGGGAGGTGGTGAGAACCCCTGAAAACAGGGCCTCAGAGCTTGTGTTTGTAAGAGACTCCTAGGAAGTAAATCAAAGGTTGCTATAATAAGTATTTAGTCTGCATTAAATATTTCAGGCCTATAAAACCTGCAGAAACAAGTGAAATACAAGTTCAGACTGCATGTTGGCAGCCTAAGCCCACTTAGACAATTTTTTATTTATTTTTAGTGTTTGAAAAAGTTGCACATGTTGGAGCACGTCAGACTCCTGTCACTCTCTGTCTATATGAAGGATGCTCCTTGTGCTTTGCAAGAAAGATGTGGAGGTGGGGAAGTCACTTCAACTAAGAAGAAAATTAATATTTGGCATAACTAAATGAAATGTTTGTATTTCAATTTGTCTTGTATGCCTACTCTATTTCCTCTGGCTGAAATTCCAGAGCACTGATTAAAAATGGGATTGAAACTTAAATAAATAAATAAAAGTTACTTTTATTGTAAAATACTCATTTATACCCCAACCCCAATACAATTAAATCAAATTACTCGGTTCACTCAAATGAGAGCTGTTACAGTGTGTGAAGTCAAAGGTGTGTATAAGTCTTGGCAAACTCCAATTCTCTGCACACAGGCCTGACCCCAGCCAAAGTATTTTCACCATTTTCACTGGTATTGGTTAACAACTGACTCTTGCCCCTGAAGTCAAGTCTGTTATGTACAGAGCACCCAGAACATTCTTGACCATACTTCCCACTTCACAATGCTCAGCCAGGAACATAATGATACACAGTTGGCTTTGTAAATTTTTTATATTTTTTTTAATTTTAATTTCATGGCAGAATAGACATAAAACACCCAATTTACTATTAAAAACAAGGAAATTTTGTCTTATCTTAGTGCAGTGTTCTATCTTTGCAGCTGTAGAACACAATTATATATATAATCTACATTTCTACTTAATTTTTAAATATTTGCTGATCTAGTAACTAGCTTATCCAGGGCAGGATGATTTCACTTAGCTGGCATTGACCCAGTCCAGCAATGTAATGTATTATTCTCACTAAGATGTATGAAAGCTGTGACAGCTCACTTTTGCAAGAGGCTTAGGGGTTTTCAGTGTGCTACAGAGTCAAGCCTAAGGAAATGACAGTTTTTTTTTTCTTTTTGACAGCATCAATTTGCAACAAATTTGCACCAATACTTTTATTTATTGCCCATGAAATGCAGTAGGAATACTTCTGTGAATAACTACCACTAATTTAAAACTTACAAAAAATTAAGGGCCAGCTTCAATTACTAATTCCACATCATGGTCATAAAGCTCTAACCTGCACTGACGAGTCATCTGAGTGCACGTCACCCAAGCCAGAAGAAATACCAACCCATAAAAATCACATCCAGCCTGAACTAACTACTCACCCCCAGGGAGAGGGCTGATTTATTTGGGTATCATTCCATATGCATACAATCATGGAATGGTTTGGGTTGGACAAGGCCTTTAATGGCTGTTTAGTCCATCAGCCCTACACAAAGCAGGGACATCTTCAACTATATCAGGCTGCTCAAAGCCCAGCCCTGCTTGACCTTGAATGTTTCCAGAGATGGGGCATCTACCACCTCTCTGTGCAACTTGTTCGTCTTTCATCACCCTCATTGTAAAAAAATTCTTCCTTCTATCTAGTCTAAATCTATGCTCTTTTAGTTCAAAACCATTACCCTGCTAAAAGGTTTGCCCCATCTTTCTTATATGTCCCTTTAAATATTGGAAGGCCTCAATAACGTCTCCCTGGAGCCTTCTCTTCTCTCAGCTGAACAACCTTCCAGCCTTTCTTCAGATTATTTTAGATCTTTACAGTAATAAGCAACATACATAGAGCAGCCTTCATCAGCCCTAAGCCAAACGTGTTCACGTCACAGTCTGTTAGAAGGTACAGGCATATCTCATGTTATTTTGGGTCTACGTGAGCCCATCAGCCTGGGTGTCAGCCAGGTTCCTGAGTGCCCAAAAGCAAGGAGCTCAGCTGAGCAGGGTTACCAGTGATCCAACAAATAACTTCAAGCACATAATTTTAAGCAGACACGACTAAAGCTCAATGTATTTATACTTAACCAATGCCAATTTATTGAACCAAAGCCACAGTACTCCTTGTGAAATCAAATTTCACATAAACTAACATTTTTTAGTACATTGGAGTTTAACAGAATTAAAGTTCACTTGTTCTCAGAACCTTACCATACTGAAATCATTATTGCCTGGGTAATTTCTGCAGTTTTAAGAAACAGAATCCTCTCTGCCTCATATAATGACACTCAATTGGGGCCTTGGGACTAAATATGAAGCTAGAGACTACGTGCTGTAATTGGTACAGCACTGAATATACTTCCTGCTAATGATCATACTCTTGATGAATCTGCTGCCACAGATACAAGTGGGCTTTAAACAGTCGCTGCAGGATGTAGGCATCTGATGATCACTTGCCTATTTATAGTACTATTTAAAACTAATCCACTGACCAAAACAAATAGAGGGTACAATAGCTCTGCAAAATGTTTATTCTCAAACTGACTTGGAGATTCTAACACTGAAAGCACAGACTTCCATAAATGAGCAACTTAAATGTTTCCTTGTCACAAAGTGTTTCAACGTCAGAGACATTATTCTCTGTGGCCCAGAGCTCAGTGCTATGGCAGCTCCTGTTTAACATCTTTATTGATGATTTGGACAAGGGGACAAGTGCATCCTTAGTAATTTTGCAGACCACACTAAGCTGAGTGGAAGGGTCGATCTGCTTGAAGGTAGGGATGCTCTGCAGAGGGATCTAGACAGGCTTGACCTAAGGACAAAGGCTGGTTGTATGAGCTTCAGCAAGGCCAGATGTTGGGTCCTGCATCTCCACCACAACATTCTGTGCCAGCACTACAGGCATGGGCTAGGAGTGTCTTGAGAGCTGCCTAGCACAGAGGGACCTGAGGGTGCAGGCTGACAGCCAGCTGAACACAAGCCAGCAGTGTGCCCAGGTGGTCAAGAAGGCAAACAGCATCCTGGCCTGTATCACGAACAGTGTGACCAGCAGGACCAGGGAGGTCATCCTACCCTTATACTCAGCCTTGGTGAGGCCACACCTGGAGTACTGTGTGCAGCTTTGGGTATCAAGGTAATAGGAAGGACATTGAGGTGCTGGAGAGGGTGCAGAGAAGGATAACGAGGCTGATTAGGGGTCTGGAGAACAGGTCTTGTGAAGAGAGGCTGAGGGAGCTGGGGCTGTTCAGCCTGGAGAAGAGGAGGCTGAGGAGAGAACTTGGTGCTCTCTACCAGCACCTGAAAGGAGGCTGCAGTGAGGTGGGTGTTGACCTCTTCTCCCTAGTTATGGGTGAAAGGACAAGAGGAAACGGGTTCAAGTTCCACCAGGGGAGGTTCAGATTAGATATCAGGAAAAAATTTCTTCAGTGAAAGAGTGGTCAAGCATTGGAACAAGCTGCCTAGGGAGGTGGTAGAGTTGCCGTCCCTGGGGGTATTAAAAAAAATGAGTAGATGTGGAGCTTCAGGAGATGATTTAATGGGTATGGTGGGGTAGGACTGTCGGCTGGACTTGATGACCTTGAAGGTCCTTTCCAAGCACGATGAATGTGGTTCTCAGACATTAGTAAGGGCTAATTCTCTACAAAATTCTTCATACATCACACAATGTTTAGAAACTTTTCAAGGCTGACGGATTGTACCAGACACTACAGCTTTAAAAAGAAATAATTAAAAAAATCAAAGATAGGAAAGACCACACTGTTCTAAGAACTGTTTGACTATTTGCTTTTAAATTATAGACCATGTTCTACACTAAATAATTGGAGATGATGTAGCTCTGGATCCAGAAAACAGGCCAGCCGCTTATTTTGCTGGATGCTAAAGAAACATTGGTAATGTTTAAAGTCCCGAAAAGAGTAAATATCCGAATTCACTAAATTTCAAAAAAAGGGATGGATGAACAGGCATCTTGAAAGGGCATCTTGTGCATAAGACTGATTTGGAATTGGAATCATACAAGGAGTATGTTTAGATGAGTGCAGTTACTGTCCAGGTCACTCATTCTGTACCTCTCTGTGGTAAAATGCAATTATTTAAAATTAACTTTGTGATTTAAGAGGAAATGTTTTGTTGTGCAAAGGGAGGCAGGGAAAGGAAAGGTTTAACAGCCATAGGTTGTTAACATAGGTATGGGTTGTTATGCTGCCGTAACTAATTCATTACAATTATATGACTCTAACCATACAATCTTCTAAAATTCAGTTAATAAAACTAAGCCACTAAAAGCTCCTTAGGAAATAACTCATTAATACAAACTAATGAGGTAAAATTCTACATTCCTTACTGAATGATCCCACATTCCTTGAACACCTAAAACTTTTGCCAAAGGTAAGTACATGTTAGTGTTGAACAGTTAGGCTTGTCTACACTTGAAAGTTACTTTGGATTAAGGAATGAATTTCAAGTGCAGCAGCAAATCTGGAGGAATTCCAAACACAAACAAGTCCCATACAAAGCAATCCTGGAAGGTAAGGTGGGGTTTGAGCTCAAGAGTGATACTACTTATCAAACTCAAATAACTCGTTCTTAAAGAGCTTGGATTTAAAAAAGGAAGGAAAAAGATCAAAACCCTCCAGCATGATTTACCATCCTGTGTGCCTCTCATTCTTACCTCTGCATGCCTTGCACTGCCTCCCCTATACCCAGTTCTCCTCTTTTATTGACTCTAATATGCCCCTTACCCTCCTTCCAACATTTTTCTGATAAGATGTTTGTAAGTCCTCAACCTAACAAGTGCAAACACAACAGACTAGAAGAGGGAGGAAAGAGAGATCATATGGGAGAAGGGAAAAATCCACAAAAGATCAAAAAAGAAAAATGTGAACCTCTTTTGCTGGTCAATCACTTCTTTCTATTTGGATCCCCTTCCTCACATTGCATGGTGACAGTTTAGAGCATGTGTCGGTTTTGGCTGGGATAGAGTTAATTTTCTTCATAGTTGCTAATATGGGGCTGTGTTTTGGATTTATGCTGAAAACTGTTGATAACAGTGAGATGTTTTCATGAGCATACTGAGCAGAGCTCACACAGCATCAAGTCCTTTTCTGCTCCTCACACCATGCCACCAGTGAGTGGGCTGTGCACAAGAAGTTGGGACACAGATGAGACCACTGACAGGAACTGACCAAAAGACATTCCAGACCATATGATATCATGCTCAGCATAAAAGCTGGAGGAAGAAGAAATAAGAAGGGACTTTCGGAGTGATGCTGTTCTTCCACCCAAGTAACTGTTAAGCATATAGGCCCTGGTTTCCTGAACATGACTGAACACCCGCCTGCTGATGGGAAGCAGTGAATTAATTCCTTGTTTTGCTTTGTTAGTGTGTGTGTGGTGTTTGCTTTACCTGTAAAACCATCTTTATCTCAACCCATGAGTTTCCTCACTTTTACTCTTCCAACTCTTTGAGCAAGAGGCTGTGTGGGGCTTAGTTGCCACCTGGGGTTAAACCACAATTCAGTCCAATGCAAAATCTGATCAATTATGCAGAAGTCAAGGTGACGTTAAACTCTTCAGTTCTGGACAATTCTCTTGGTGTTTGATCTTAACATACCTGTAACTTAGTCATATAAAAAAAATCCAAAACACAAAAATATTCATATACTTTCAGATTAAAGCCCACATTTTAAATAACTCAAAAATTAATAAAATTAAATAACTCATATTCAGCCTTGCTAATATTTAAAATACGGAATTACACATATGACTAAAATTGCACACGAGGCTTGCAGGATTAGGTCCCAAACTGCTGTATTCTGTTATGAACATTATGCTTGTGGTTGTGGTTTCAAGACCATATTATGGGTAGAATTCTTTGCTGCCAAGATGTAAATATACCAGGCTAAAATCTTCTCCTGTATACAATGGCCTCATTACTTTATAATTTTTTACTTATACAATATCCACAGGGTGCAACATGTTTTACTGATAAACATCCAGACAGAGCTGCTGCATAGAGAGCTAACAACCCAAGTTAGCAAAGGTAAGTGAAAGAAAGGAATGCCAGACAAAGTATTCAAGCATAGAAGTTTGACTCACCCTGTTAGTTACGTGGCTTGGGTATTTTCTTTTAGCCCTTTTGATCTTTTGTTCATTTGGTTTTCCTCTTTTTCTTTCTTTTCCAAGCTGATCTGAGTGCAAGGACATGAACCACTGGGTCATGACACAGAAATGGGAGGAGATTCAACTACCAAGTGCTTCACAGATGAACCAGAGCCAAAAATCAAACTGCTAGATACATAATCACTGTCTTTCATAAAGCAGATTTCATCTAGCCCAGTAAAAATGCCTGAAATGACTGTTTAAGCTACATTTCTGTCCCAAAATAGTAAATTGGCTAGATGATCAGAACCTAGCTACAAATCCCAGTGAAATTAGATTTCATATGAAGTAAAAATACCACACACAAAACCCAACCAAAAACCCAAAAGTTGCAAGTTCTTATTTTATTAAATAAAGCGAAGGGGCCCAAAGATGAGAAGGTCACAAGATGCTTATAAGCTATTTTAATACAGTATTTTTTCAGCCCAATTTAAAAGCAGAACCATAGAGAATGAGTCTCTTTTCAGCAGCCTATTTCTTCCAAAATTGCTCCACCACAAGGAAAAGTCATCCATTTAAATGTACCAGCTATATGAACTTAAACACCAACCTGTGGGAAAATTCTGGATTTGGAAATCACTGAACACATTGCTCAGGCTCCAATTCCTTTCTTGTTTGAACTCCAAAAGTCTGAGGAACTGATAGTGCACTGCTGCTCCATCCTCCTTCGCATAAACTGTGCAGTATTAACTATTTCAGAGGATATACTCTTTTGTCTTTGTGTGTATTTTTAAAAATCAGCTTTTTGGCACGAGTTGGATGCCAATTTCATCCAAGTGATGAAATATGTGACCTAAAATATGTTACATTCCTTATTTTGCTTTAGAATGCTACTGATTAATGCCTTTTGTTGGATATTTGATTGGTTTTCACATGTGTTAGTTCATCATCCTTGGAATTACAGTAACACGTGTCAGGGAATGTGACCTATCAGTCTCAAATGTCTCATTGAGTCTGAGTGAAGATGTAAGACAAGTGCATACATATAACATTTGAAGGGTTTAAACTTAAATTTGACACATAATTTGCTGCTGGAAGACATCTCATGTTATATATTGATTCATAAATTATCAATTATTTCATGTTGATATGTGTGAATTGCAATCAAAATCCATTCTTTGTTGCTATTCACCTCTTAAAAAATCCAAATGCACTTTTCCTTTTCTTTCGCATATACACAAAAGAGATTTCT
Source organism: Calypte anna (assembly GCF_003957555.1). Classification (NCBI taxonomy): domain Eukaryota; kingdom Metazoa; phylum Chordata; class Aves; order Apodiformes; family Trochilidae; genus Calypte; species Calypte anna. Next base: position 14,279,670 of record NC_044254.1, on the reverse strand, counting down.
TGAGAAAAAAGAATAAAAAAGAGGAGGAAAACCAACCTCACCTCCTACCTGCTTCTTTACCAAACCTTTAGAGAAAAGATCTTTCTAATTCTTATGTCTCTTGATTGCAGTAGTGAGAATGGGGCTTGTGGAGAAAGACAATCTTGCTACAGAAAAATCCACATAGCTAAGTGGAAAGTAGCTGCAAGCACCTCGAAATAAACTACCAGCACCACCAATCACAGACCCAAATGCAAAAATTGTGAAATACCAGTTCACAAGCTGTCCAGACTATATTCAGCTAGCTGTATTGTCATTAATATTCCCAAACACAATCCTTGGTAATTCTCACAGATGCGTCTTGTAACCCACCGACATTCCTGGCCTTGCACAATTTAACAAGAATTTTATGTATTTCTGAATTATTTGTTCCATAGAATTGGCAATGTCAAAAATATGGTGATAATGAGCTGAAAGACATCAACAAACTAAGTACATCAGAGCCAGAGCCCCCAGTGTTATCACATGGAAATTGTTTAAAAGCAGGGAAATTCCAGGCCCTGCTGTATCACAGGGCTGAGAACCTTTTGTACAAAACAGGTTGCTTATACTCACAATATGTGAAATGTGCATTCATTCAGCCATCTGAAGTTTTATCAGACAGACAACAGAATTCCACACTCAGTGCTGTTAAAACCATGGGTGAAAGGAGATAATCAAAGCAAGTTATACTTCTAGCAGAGATAATAAAAATATGTATCCAGTAAATTTGCTATTCAGGTTTTCTAATTTTAAGGATCAATTAAGGATCCTTAAGGATCAATTAAGGATCCTTAAGGATCAATTTCCATCTTCGCCAAAATCTTTTTTCTGAGATACTTATATGATGGCATGGTAGGCATCCATCATGACAATATGGATCTGCAGGAGGTTTCAAAGCTCATACAGAAAAAATGATGCTACTCTGAACTAGCCAAGATGTACCTAAAAAACCCCCCAAACTTGCATAGGGTGTAAGAGAACAAAACTTCCCCAAAAGAAACATTACATGCTTGCATTTTCTTTTTGATACTTCATTTGTTTCACTCAGTTGCTCTTTGGAGGAGGTAGAAGAAGAAAAGTTAAAAAAACCCACAAACCATTCCTGCACAACATCTTCTTCTGGAAAGAGAACATTTACCCACTCTGAAAATAAAGTAATAGATCCAAGTACACACAGACAGACAGGAAAATCTACAAACCAGAAAGCTCTTTGTAATCCCACAGATTAAGAGAACACATTTTTTCATGTTACTTAGATATCTATACATTCAGATGTCAAGATATTTTAATATGAAAACACAACAGAAACAGAATAGTTAACTACATTGAAAATAGTTTCTAAAGTGTGAGCCACAAAACTATCATTATGAGGGTGAGAAAGGCCTCATGATAGCCTCATGATGGCTAGCCTCCATCTCTCTCATCCTGTTTCTCCCATGAAACAGACCAACCGCTTTGTTAATGAACAGTAATTAAGTCCAAAAGGAACAAGAGATACAAGAACAGATTCCCATAATAACTTAAAGAAAGAGCAAGATGTATTAATGACCACAGCATGAGTATCTCTCTATTAACAACTAATGCAGTGCAACAGGAAGGGTTCTACCTAAGAACTCTACATTAAACAGAATCTGTTAAAGGTCTGATGGCTACACTACACACTATTTATAGAGTTACTACCAACCAATTCCATTGTGGAATACATTCCATTAGTATTTGAAACATGTTAGTTCCTGGGTTACAGTTTCATTTCATCCAGAAGGAATCACATTTGTACACTATGAGACTGCAAACCAAAGCTTCACAGGTGGGAATGACGGTGAGGTTCATTTCCAAAGCCTGCTCCTGATCCAACATGAAATGAAGAAGTAGGCATATCCCAAATGCCTCACAGGACACAATTTTAGCCTAGCTACTCTGCAAGGACCTGCAATGGCCAGAGAAACTCACAGACAAGACACTGCAGGACACTGACAGCACTAACACTTGCTGTCTGCCAGAAAGCTCTGACACTATTCTAAGATGTTCACAGTCAAAGAAAATTAAAATTTGCTAAAGATTTTTAGATACCTGCTTCTAAGTGTTGAAATTTACACCAGTGAAGAGAAACAGCTTTCATGAACTGCTCTGCCCTTCTTTATCCCTCTTTTGATTCCATGTGGTGTCCTGGCTTTGTACTTGCCCACTGCTAGGGAGAACTTCATTGCCAGAGAAAGGTAAAAATATTCAACCACTGTCTATTTCACTGCATGGGATGGAATTCAGATGCCTGATGAGAAAGCACCTGAATACTTTGGGTCCAAAGTTTCTTCTTTAGAAATATAAAAACTACACTTTAATGTAGAGGGGATTACAAAGGTAATTTTTTTAACAGATGCATAATAAATAAAACAGGCTTATTTAGCACAGGTTAAAAAAACCCCAACAAACAAACCAACTGTGATTTTTCTGATGGAACATGCTTTCTTTTACCTTTTCTGTAAAAAAATGTGATGGCAATAAATGAAACCATCCATTCAGCAGAAAGGCTAAGTTAGCATCTATTAGGTCAAGATAGCAAAAGAAAGACAAAATATATGACTGGACTGCTCTCTTTTCTAATGACAAGAAATGCAGTTAATATATGAGGGTAATTCCTACCTTAAGTAGTAAAACTAAAGTCCATGTTGTTTTTTGTGTATTTGTTGAATTTCTGTAGGTAAAGATCTAAGCCAACATATTCAGCAATTTAGTTGAATTCTCTTTTTCTATGTGTATTTTTTTAAAATACAGGTTTATTGTAGTACTCAAAACCTAGTCCTTGGTAACTATCAGCATTTTATTAACATGGGCTATGTGTACATTTTTTCCTGTAACTATACACATCTCTCATAGGGGCATAAGATGGGAGTGTTCTGAGCTCATACTTGTTTTCCCCATGCAGCCACACATGTGGTGAACAGCTGTAGAAGTTTTAAGATTGTCTTTACACATTGCACACGCTGTTGGATATAATATGCATACACATTATGTATTAAGCGAGTCTTGAAGCAAAAGAATGCAGAGTATTTCTTTTGACTTATTTTTGTACATATCTGATGCTCCTTAAATTAAGACAAATGTTTCCTCCTTAAATTCTTTCAACAAATAATAGCACTTAATTACTCAGAATTGCAAGTTTATCAGCTCCTACCTTAAGTTAGCTTTTTAACCATCTCCACTATGGCAAAGAATCAAAAGCTGTCAAAAGTGAATCTGCAAAGCAACTGTTACTATGGTATTGTGACGAGCTCCACTGCAATGAAGTATAGAAATGTAAAGGTAAATTGTTACTTAGATATACATTTTTCTCTAGGGTGCTATAAGCAAAAACTGAAAACAGCTGACACTGAGTCACCTTCCTAGATAATAAATATTGCTAATATGAAATTGATGTGATAAAGGGTGGGGGAAACTCCAGAGACTAACACTCCTCTCGTTAATATTCTACCACCAAATTGAACAAGAGGTGGGGTGATTTCCCCATCTCTGGTGAGGGCTTAGTTTTCTGAACACAGCTAAATCAATCCCCACAGAGATATCTTATCTGTAAGACTCATGAAAAATGTCTGAAGAGTAAATGGTTAGCATTTGGAATAGACCACACTGCATGAAGTAATAGTTATTTCATAAGAGAGTTCCCCTGGTAGGTACTCCCAAACCCAACTACAAGGTCGTCACTCCCACACCCACCACAAATTATATTATTTGAATGCTATGCTACACTGTTAATACACACAGGGAAATTTTAAGCAACAAAGTATGTATAGCCAAGCTCAGGAAAAAAGGAAGCAGCACCATTTAAATGAGAAACACCTCCCTCTGCTCCCATCCTCCATGTGCCAACACAGATATTGCACATGGGGCTTATCACACACTAGAAAGTAAAGCATTATACAAGCCCACTGTTGGTTAAGCTATGTAAATCTGAGCAATCTATTTATTAGTTCACTCCTTTTTCTGCTTTCCTAAAGTTCTTGTAACGTTCCAAAGAGTAAGCATAATTTTTAAAACTTTCAAAATTAACTATAATTTTAAATTCTATTTTTAGCAACTATATAATAAAGAAATGTGCTATCACTTTGATTTTAAAGTTAGCATGTATGAAAAGAGAAGCAATCAATTGCACATGCAAGCTGCAAGTCTTTCACACTTACCTACCACACATTTTCTGCAAACACTAAATCTGGTCAGATGAAACTTTAATGTTTCTCCTCTCAATTAAAAAAAAAAAACCAACAATGAAGCAAGTATCAATTTAATCTGATATACTGATCTGAAAAAGAGCCTACAAAATTGTCAGATAATATGAGAAATTGATAATTGAAATTTGAGAAATTTCATAAAATATTTTCATCTAATTAAATTACTTTCTCCCCTTATCTGTATACTACAACCAACTTTAACAAATTTGTTTTACTCTACTAGTTTTAATATTAATTTCTTCTGCATGCCAGAACAGCACATGGATTACTCTGGTACTCTGATTTCGGGTATCAACTTACCCATTTTTGACAGTGAGGTCTTTAGGGAACTTTATCCATAATGCACACTTTCATCAAGCCCCAGCTCAACCAGCCACTGACGTGTCTACCAACAAGTTAGTAAGTTGTTTCCCTGGAAGTTATGAAACTGAGAGTCTAAGTTGCGTTGACTACTGCCATGCGATAACCTGCCTGGAAAAATGCAAACTGGAACCCCTCACTGCTTCCACCTATATGAGTTCAGGTCTCTTAGTGGTACTAGCAAACAAACACAAGCCAAAGACCGACACCTAAAAGACAAGAGCCAGGCCAAAATCATCGAAGAAAGAAGTACGTATGATTTTGTAGGATACCACATTACTCAGTCGAAGCCCCCACCCTGTTTGCTCTGCTCACTGGGGGAATTCACACATTATTTGACACAAATAAGAGTGGCCTCTTCAGACTGAAAAGCCTGTGAACTTTAGCATCTAGATGGATGTTCCCTAGGCAATTTGCTCTCACAAAAGTAAGGGGGTTTTCTATTATCAAACTATTTGTCATGTAGTCAAGCCACTGTTGATTCACAGGAGAGAGATAGGATTTTGACAGTATGGATTATCCACATACCTTCTGTAAGACATATCAGAACCAGTTTCTTCTAATACACAGGGGCTGGCTTTTTCTTCCCAGTAGAGATCTGGGAGAAGAGAAGGAGGGGAGAGAGTTGGAGAGATTTTTAGACCAGGAATGTTAACTGCCTATAATGACTTGCAGATGTCAGAGTAATATTCTAGGATCCTCCTATTAGTCCAAAGCCATTATTTGTAATATATGTAGAATAAAAGCCCCTTGCATAAGACTGTAAACAAACTTCAAACTGGTTGTGGCTCCACCAACTTCAGCACTGAGGGCAGGGAGACAATGGGGGCAAAAGGGGTCTATTTTTGCAGTACCAAACTTAGTTTTTCTTATAATTTTATCATTACTTTAGAGATGGAACGACTCTACTGTAGTGAGACAGGACCAGGTGCCCTGAGTTATTGATGAGTGGGTGTGGGTTCACCTGTGTCTGGCCTCCCTCCTGAGCATGTGCAGGAGCAGGGGGCCAATAAGAGAGCAGCTGACACCCACGGAGGGGGCTCTCACTCTTCAGTGAGGATGGAGAAGCCCACAGCTCGAGGAGCCCCAGGAGCAGGCAAGAAGGGGTAGATCCTGAGGCCTCAGGAACAGCCCTAGGACATCGTCCAGGAATGGGCTAAACCCCGAGGCCTCAGGATCAGCCCTAGGAGCAAGAAGGGCTCCTCCCGCTACACTCTACTATTCCAAAGCAACATGAAACTATAGGAAATGCCAATGATAAAGCAAGTAAAACTACACCCTGCATTGTAAGATAAATATTTGCATTTAGACATGCTACAGTAATGAGAAAGACTGGAGTTGTCACTTAAAAGATATGAAATCCACTTCCAAGAAGAGAATGAAAAAGTATTCAATCTGGGCAGCCCTGATATATCTAGAAGAGTTTATGTTTACATGCACCCACCTTTCACAGTAAGCAGCATAACATGCAAGTAATATTTTAGCAGTAAATACTATGATGTAGAATGTTTCATTTACTAAAAATCAGTTTCAAGGCTTCAGTTTCAGAGTCTTATTCACAGAAGCTATTTAATAGAAATTATTTGTGTAAATTAATGATCTCCATGCTGGTTCTTAATTATCAGATAAATCTCTTCAACAGTGTATCTTTGAGGTAAAACAAGGGCACAGTGGAGGTGACCTATTTTATTTAGACATGAAAATAAATTTTTTACAGTGTTTGTCACCACAAAAGGGATTTTTTTACCACATGTACTTCAGGATCAACACAAGACAATCTTATTGCATCAATTAGATTCTCCTCAGAATCTTAATCAGCATTTTTAGCAACAAAAGACACCAGAGTGTGCCTTGAAGCATGAGCTCTGTCTCTCCCCAGGAAAAGCTGAAAAGGGAGCCAATACAGAAAGAAAAGACAGGCCTGGAGTCTCATAGACCCTGTGGTGGAGGTCAGCAGAAGGTAGCCCAATGCTCCTTCCCCCTGTCCTAAGCAAACTATGTATGGCAAGATGTACCTGGGCCCCATCTGGAATAGCACAGATGTGGCAAAATGAATGGAAGCTCCTGCTCCTCACCAGTTATGTGGGAGTCACCAGAGCCTGTGAACATGATGTACCTGAGTTACATTTAAGTTTCCAAAACTGCAGCACTATTTTAAAACACTTGGTGATTCTATAAGCTAGTGCAACATAGGATGTTGAGCTGGACTGTGACTGTTGGTATGACCTAGGAAACTGCCCTCTTTGCAGATACACAGATTCCTTCTAAAACCAGTAGGTGTCAAGGTATGGTGAAGACCTCATTCTACGTCAGGGAGAATCAGAGAGACTGGAGGAGTAACAGTGTTGTGCTGGGTCAGGCCCACAGTTCAGCTGGTGCAGAGCTTTGTCCTTGGCCACAGTTGTTTCATAAAACCTATGCAAGAGACAGTTAGGTCACATCTGTCTCAGGTAAAGGTTCTTTTTAATCCCATGATTCAGAAATGCTTTATTCTTTACTTAAGAGTACTGTAAAATCAAGCAAGCTTAGTGTCATGGCTTAGAAGTTTGGGCAGACCAAAACCAGAGGACAGAATTATTCTCTATTATCCCCTCCTCTACTCTCCCAAAGGGAAGATAAAAGGGGAATAAAGATGAGAGACATAAAGCTGGAACCTTACAGAGCCTGACCTTACAGAGTATGGAGAGGAAATGGAAGGGAACAGATGCCTCTGAGTTCTGCCCCTCTCAAGAGTATGAAAGCCCTCCTTTAGTTCCTCATACTTAGACTATGACACTTGAGGTTTGGTTTTGCTGGGTATTTTTAATTGTCAATTCCTTTTCTAGATCCTATTAAACTCTAGATGTGAAACAGTATCCTGAAATAATTATTTCCGCAAGGAAAGTGCAGATTGTATGGAAAAAGCTTCCTTTCAACTTTCAAGGAAAAACATATGAGTTTTATTAATATCTTATTCACTGTTTTTGTAAGATAAAGTGAACAGCTGTTCCTGCTCTAGCTATTACTTTGTAAAACACTAGATGCATGATGGCACAGTGCATTTAGCTAAGGGATATAATTATCCTAATCGAAGTTTTTCACCTCTTTATTTAAAAGCTTACCTGTGTTTTTATCACTTTTTCTTTTTTTTTTTTTCTTTTCTTTTCTCTTTTTCTTTTTTTTTTTTCTTTTTTTCTTTTTTTTTTTTTTCCAAACTTATCTTGTTGTTGCCTGCTGCAATTCCAGGCAAGAAAGATTTTGCAAAGCAGGTGTTGTACCAGCATGCGTGGCATCTTCTGTCTTCTCCAGTCCTGTTACATTCACTGGAACAGGCTGCCCAGAGAGAAGGTGGAAACCCATCCCTGGAACCTTTTAAGTCCAGGCTTGAAAGGGCTCTGAGCAACCTCATCTAGTTGGGGGTCCCTGCTCATGTAAGGGGATTTGGAACTGAATGATCTTAAAGATCCCTCCCTGAAAATTCTATGATTCTATGATGTGATGCAGAGAAAGCCACTTCCATGAGTTGACACACAGGGAATTGAGGATTCCTTGTCTGTCTCTTTTAGATGTCAAATAAACAATTAACAATATAACTTTACTTAGAGGCAAAACATTTTCCCTGACAACTACAGAGGACTGTTTCCTTCTGTAACAAAAAGAAGCAGCAATGTAGAAAAGCAGTGTTTCCAGTACTGGGGTAAATCCTTTTAGGACAAATCCAATAGCCCTTGCTGGAAACTTTGCACAACTGAGGACTGGCGTTTGACAGAATTTTTAATTACACGGCAACACTGAAAGGAATTTGAAAGTATCTCAAGTAAATGGAAAAGGCATGTTAAAAACTTCAAATATCTCTTCAAAGAGTTTCAGCGACACCATTCAATTTAGGTTTCCCATGAGCTTTGAAAAAAAGTATTTAATAGACCTTTATTCATATTTCATAAAATATTTATTTATGCTCCCACATATTTTTGCTGAGAAATAGAGCTGAGCACCACCTCTGAAATTTACATATTCTGTGTAAAATCATACAGACAAGACAAGATTTCTTCATGTTGGAAAATCTACTTAAGTCCTCAGATCCTCACTACAGGGCAATAACACCTGAGAATAAGCAAATTTTGCACAGAAAAAAAGAATCTGAGTTTTCTCTCAGTGCTTCATTTTTCTTGGTAGCATAGCTGATAAGCAGGTGCTAATTCTAAAGAATTTCTTGGTTTTGGCTTCTCTAAGCTGTCATAACCCTCATATTAGCTGCTGTAGCTCTAATAGAACTCATTCCCAGCTCTGTTCATCCTATCCATCAATGCTTAACACTTCTCAAAATTTAGCATTAAAACATGTGGTACAAAGTGTTAACAGAATATCTTACATACTTCAGCTCCTCAATTTATCTAATCAACTACCTATAAATAAATTTGTTCAGAATTTTTACTGCAGAGTTTACAATTATGCAGCTTGGGTGTTAATGTGATGCAATACGAAACACTAAATCAGATTTTCACTTGTTCATATTTTCCTGGATCAAAATTTTTAATAAATAGAAACAGAGGTGACAAGACAGAAACCTCAACTATAATTAAAAAAACAAAAGCTTGCATTAAAAATCAGAAATTGCATAAACACTATACATATGGATCTATAAAAGTATATTTTTTTCTTCATTCTAAGCAGTGCAATGTTTCAGGTCAGGATTATACAAAAAGAAAGGAAGAATACTTGCCAAACAACACAAATAATTGCTCTGCCTCTTCTGTGGCTACAACATGTAAAGAAAAATCCTTATGAAAATGAAAAGAAAAAAATCTATTTCCTTTCTAGCAATTTGTAAATTGCATTGCAACTACAATGTTCTTAAAAGGACAGTAGATTACTTGTTGCTCTATTATAAACCTATTTGCACTGTCTGACTGAGATTTTAGCTTGATAAAGATTGATACCTTCATCTCTGAATAATGTCATTATAGATACAATTCCAAAATAAATAGTTTTGAATTCATAAACAGACCTTTGTCTCCATTTCAGTAGTTCTCCTGCAAGAAGACAAAGTATATCAGCACCTGAAATAATTTAAGGTATTTGGTCAATTAAAAAAGGTTTAACAAAGCAAGTTTTACCATGTTAAATCTACCCAGGGGTTTGGGTTTTTTTTCTGAATAGAAGGATAAAATTCATAATTATTCACCTTTAACTCTGGATTAGTGAAGTCAAGAGCTGTGGTGCCTCATGAGAGATGTACAAAATGCTAGGGCTGATCCAGCTCTTATTAACTTTAACAGCAGCTGAAGTGGTGTCTCCGTTTTACCTTGATACCTATACTGTACTACAGGCAAACAATGCTTTTTCATTTCTGTTATTTTACCTTTTCCAGATAATTTGTTTATAACAAAGTAAAAAAAAAAATTATCTTGTTTAATATGAGGATATATTTTTCAGTCACTTGTTGAGTTTATTATTTTTAAGTACATAATTGGATTAATCAAATTCAGAACACTTATACCTTCCACTGAATTACAGGGGACTAGATCTATTTTAGGACTAAATCCCCAACACACTCTTTAACAATACCACTATAATTTTGTCTACTATTCACACAGCACAAGAGGTTATACTAATAACTGAAAATACATGAATACATGGTTGTATTTTTTGTCATTTGTCCATGCATGCAGCAATTATCATCAAAAGAGAATGCTGAAAGGTCACACTGTTAGTGAGTCACAAGATTTCCCCACATTTAGAATGTTCCACCTGGAAAAGGTATAGGAAGAAATCAAAGTAAATTGCATGGGGTTTGTTACTAAGAGGTAGACAAGATGTCCAGAACGATTTGCTCTTAATGGCTGTTTTAGCTCAAAGAGGCCCTGAAGTAAAGAATAAACAAACTGTCAGAGGAACAGAGAGTACGTCTCTTAAGATCAGGACTAAGGCTTATTGGTACAATTGCTCTAAGGCAAAACATTACCACAACTTGGATTAATCTTGGTGTGTAGATAACTATAAAGGTACAGCAGTAACGCACATCCAGTGACTTTTTTGTAACCCTTGCACACGCAATACAGCCAAATGCATAACACAGAATGTAGTGGCTCGTGAAAAAAAATAGGAATTCTAAATATGTTGAAACAGAGGTTTAGAAATTCAGAAAACTAAAGTTAGATAAATATGTTCTGCTGTTGCAGTCTTGCACAAATGCTATTACCCTTGTTGAAGCTAAAACAGATTCCAGTCAGCCATCTATCTCAAGAAAGAAACGAAAATTTTCCTATCTACCACTTGCCTTCAGCTTCTTTCTCCCCCACAAAGCCTCAACATCTCAATTTTTGTTTTTAAAGGTTATTTTTGAGCCTCCCATGAAGACAACCAGATATGCACAGTGCAGTTCCATGCATCAAGTGCAGGGTTCAGAGAAACAGATGCAGAAACTTCTGCACACACTCTACAGAGGGGTTATTCTCCACATTTCTTCAAATATTACATCCTGCTACTGAACAAACATTCAACTTAAACAAAAAGATTGTTAAACGAAAGATTGTACCAAAATCCTCTTCCCTGCTCTCTGCTCATTATTCAGAATTTATCCACATCTCTCTCACCCTCAGAAACATCTCTCCATATATTCCCCTTCCTGCCTATTAGAGGTTAAGACATTTCAGATCTTGGAGATGGTTAAGAAGTATCAGCACACAGGCTGCCCAAGCAGTCTGTTCTCCATTACCACTTTCAAAGCTGCCCCTGTATCAATTGCTCAGCTTCAGGCAGCAGCTGAGAACATGCAGAAGCTCGGACAGTCCAAGATGCAAGAGTGGGACTCAGGACTTCTCCTGTCTTCCCACGTGAAGTTCCTCATTCTCTCACTATGGATTACAGTTTTGGTTAACATGACACCTCCCCCTGTGCACCAGTCACATATCACCACACTGCTACAGTGATTAACATGTTCCACTAGCAGAGGAGTGTTAGCATTGTCAGAACAGAGCTGTATGAAGATGTACATCCGTGCTGCTTATCCTTCTTAGTTTATTTGCAAAACACAGCTGAGGTAAGAGAGGGAAGAAGGAGAAGCCATTCTTCCTGACAGCAAGCATCTGCATCCTGGTGTGGCACTGGATCATCATTTCTCCTCCCTAAGAAATAATGCTGGCCAGCATTGCTTCTTACAGCAAGAGCAGGAACAGTCTATGATCTATCTGGACAGAGCAAGCCCCCGAGGACTGTGCTGATCACTTACAAAGCCTCTCCATTTGCTGATACAGGCTCTTTGGCACAGAGATTTGGAATATTCCCACTGGTCTCAAATATTAGTTCTTTTTTCCATTTTGGTATTTCAGAAACAGTTATACTCTCCAGGACTTCTCTCGCCTAAAACAAAGCTCAAACCAGCACTGGAGCCTCTGTTGAGGTTCCCTAAGGCCAAATTCTAAGCTTATTAAACTGTGCTTAACATACTGTGCCTGTAGACACTGATAGCAAGAGCTGCTGCTGACATGAACGGAGGGAGAAATGTTTAATGATGGAGGAGAGACAGGCAGGCCTAGGATGAGTTTTCCACAGACGCAGATGCAGAATGAAGCATTGCATGGGCAGAAACAATGGGGCAGGTTCCTTGCAGAAGGAGAGATATTTAAAAGCAGGACCTCATGCTCATGAAATCACCCACCAGCCTGGGGCCAAGAGCTTGCATACACAGTTTCACAGCAGCTTCTCTACCAGCCTCAGTATCAGTGCCACTGTTCTGAAGCACCAGCATCCACGTGCTGAGCTTCAAGCTTCTTCAGACAAGGAGTTAAGAGCTGCTAAACCTGGGGATGGCCAAGAAGTGGAAGAGCTCTTCAGACAGCCATTACCAATGAGACTGACCTTCAACAAACTTATTTGCAATTTGCACCATTTCACTGTAACTATTTTAGATGTTTTGAGCACATAAACACACAGAACATTCAAATGCACACTGCATAGGACTTATTTTCTCTATATCTGAAGCAGCAGCTAGTAGGCTTAAAATGTATTGGCTTGAATTGAATAGTTATTTTGGGTTTTTTTAAAATGTAGTGCTACAGGGGTTCTCCACACACAGAAGAGCCAAGAAACAAATTAGCAACCTTTTAAAAAGTTGTGGAATGTCACACAAAAGCATGTAAAACATATAGTCACTTTAAAAATACACTAAACCTACAATTCAATAACATCCATGACAAATTAACTGATGGTTGTCTAGTGAAAACTAATTGCAAGGTAATTAAAAATTTTCAAACCATTATAGCTCCTCTCAGAAACTCTCATCCTACATCACTTGGAGGTAAATATACAGTATTCTCACCTGCCTTGACCCAACCCCAGGAACACAGGGAGTCTCTCTGGTTGCCCATACTAGCTCTCTAAACATTTAGGCTACTGGAAACACCCCATTTGAAAATAACTTTCTGCTAGAGGTGCAGGGCTTGTTAGCTCAGTCTCATTGATGGCCCTGACCACATTGGTATTCAAATGGATTTTTGTCACCAGCACCAACCTTCACTCAGCCCAACAAAATCCGTCTCTTGCCTATTGTTAAACACAGCCACTTCTGCTGTTCCTGGCCCTCTGATGTCAAAGAAGTACCAGCTGTGAAGCATTGGCAATAGCAAGAAAGCCTCTCTCCCAAGAAGTAATGATACCTGGTAAGTATCCATGTCCCTTCAATCACGCTTTTTGACAAAAAGACAGTTAAGTCTCCTAAAAACACTGTGCCACTTGACTCCCCTGAATTTAAGATATTGGTATTCACTATTGCATTGAGCTAGGCCAAAGTCTGCAAAAAAAGGAATAACATTTGCTTGGAACTGATGTATCCATGTCCTCTTTTTAGATTACCAAGTGGCAGCAGATATGCCACCTATAAAACACCAGTTTAAAAGACCTAATCTCTGAAATTATCTATTATTTCCTATCTTCATTGATCTTTGAGGAGACATGTCATAAATCATTTTACAGGCTCTATGGTACTACTACAGAGAACCAAACTCCCAACACAAGTATAATTTAAATTTATACATGTATTTACAAATTATAGTTTGTAATATACATAACATAAGATGGACTATAGCAGCAGGTTAGGGTCAGGGAGCAGCATGAGCTGGCTGCTCCATCACAGAAGGTGTGCACAGGACCTCACCAGCAAGGTCCCCATCCCAAAGCCCCCAAGCAAGGTAAGCACAGCAGGTCTGACAACAGTAACCAGGGCTGGCCAATAGTCCAGTGATCATCAGGTAAGTTCGTGGTGGCAAGGCAGATCCTGTGGCTGTATGCAGGGTCACACTACCCTAAATATGGATGGTCAATTTTTTTCCTCTCTGTTTATGTTGCAGCAATATATACAAGCTACAAATATCCCTATAATTTTAAGAAAAGAAAAAAATTCCAACAGAACAGTTCAGACTAAGCATATGTCCTGCTCACCTTGCCTCACAGGGGGGACCATTTTACTGGGGCAGAGACTTCTCTGAATGCTCCAGCAGTTCTGTTTCTGGTAGCGTAGAGGCTGCCACAAACTACTGCCTCCCCCTGCACCACAGCAGTTCCTTTGGCTTGGCTTATTGGCTTAATCTAGAAGTCTGTCAACATGGAAAATGAGTCCTATATTGAAAAATCTTTCCTTAAAGTTTATTATTATCAGAATAATTGGCTTTCTTTTTCAAACACATGTTTATTCAGTCTGAACTCTCTCTGTCTTTACAAACATCAAAGAGAGTACAGGTGTCACACTGGTGAAACATTTAATGTCTGAATAGTGAAATCATGCTTTCTGGTGTTCTGAGCAATCAATCTGACAGAAAAAGTCAAGGCCAAAGCCCCAAAACCACTAATTTTAACCACTTGAAACAAACAGAATAAACTTTCACTGGTTCTGAGCTGACATCTACTGGTAAAAGATCGCAACAGAGCAGGACACTGTACACAGAAAACACATAGCAAAATATTTTAAGGATCTCCAACTGATATATGGTGACTGATTGATGACTGCAAATGATGAGAACTCATAAAAGTATAAATTTAATTAAATTCTCCTGTGAGGGCACTAATCTTTTACGGAGGGATCAGGCACATAGCTGGAAGATGTTACTTCTCAATCATCAATTCAAGTTTTGGGTTTCAAGCATAACTTTGAGACAATTTTATTAATACAAACAATTTGGCTGATATTCATTTTAGTCAGATCTGCTTTGGGTTAGATTAGATCATGAAGGGTACTAACACATAATACCTTGTAACTGTGTTAGAACAGCCAAGAAGTTCTTAGGTCTCAGCTGATGCACAGTAATGATGGACATGTAAAACATAAACATCCTCCCAGCTGGCCACAATGGAGAGTCAACTCAGCTTGCACAAAGACACCAGTGAAGAAGGTTTAAAATTCAAATTATACCGAAATAAACCATTAACAAATCAGAAAAGGATTTTTTACTCAGGAAATGGAACTAATGTAAAAATATAACTTCATAAAAAAGCAATTCACTTTGCAAGTAAGGCCACAAGGTGCATGATTTCCATCCTCAGTTTCTCACATAGCAGAACAAAGAGATTGGCAGCACTGGAACCATCAAACCTTTCAACACACGTGGAAGTAGCACTCAGGTTCTCTGAAGTCCATCACATGATGGCAGCACTGCCACACCATAGCTGCACTTGAAAATTACTGCCATGGATTCTGTCCAAACTGCAAAAAATACATGATTTAATGCATTTCACAAAACAGATATTAGATCCCTAATTCATTACTTAAAGACACAGGATTTTATAATATCCTGTTGTTTTTGTAGAGATTACAGGACCTCCTAGAGAAGAGCAGGTCCCTTTCTGACATATTCAAAGAAAGCATACCATGAAGAAGAAAAAGGTGAAATTCAGACTCAATACACTATTTTCTCTTTCTGGTACTTTGCACCCTTGTTGCTTTCACTAACCACAAACTTTAAACAAATTTAGTGTTCATACAGAGTATGGACTTCCCAGGGAGTACAAAAATATACTGAACAACACTGTCATTTCTTCTTGGCAACATAATTAAATCTTTGGTTCTGAAAAGCATGCTGATAATTTGGTGCTTCCAGTTTTACAATCTGTGAAAAGAGCCCTGCTTTCTGTGTCAGGGGATCTTGTAAATTTTTTTTTCTCTGAATGCCTACGTGTCACGGTGTTAAATCAGAAAATTTAATACAGGACAGAGTTCCTGCTGCAACAATATCTAGTTGCACACAGTAATACACAGAGTACACAGTTGGTCTCTGGTGGAGTTATCACTCCACTGGATGCTCCATTCATGCATACACGAATTTGAAGGCTTTCTATAATCCCAGAGCCCAAGAGCAGGAGTTGGTGCCAAAGTTCATTTTATCACTTTAAAAACTTGTCCCCTCTCTGGACCCCATGCAATAGGTTCTACCTCCTCATTTATTATTGATTCTGTCAGAAGTTTTGTTAATTCTCAATACTTGGGAATCCATGGCTCACAGATTCCCACAGCACAAGGAACCAGGCACAACTGGTTCTTTTGCTACTGGATGCAGAAGTTTTGCTATTGTCTCTGTTCTTTCTGGATCTATCTTTTGTTGCCCTTATCTTTGGATAAACCCTAAATATTTGACTTTCTCCTGACACAGCTGACACTTGGATGGAGATGCACAATGACCTTCCTCTGCTAAGACAAAACATGGATGTATAGTTTATTTTATACAAGAAAAATAATCTCCATACTGTACAATTGATTCACCTAGTAGTTCTCCAGTAGTTCTCTTTCAAATAATTGTGAAAAAAATGTAGGAGACCCTCCAAACCCTTGTAGGAGACACATCCAGGTTAGCTGTCCTTTCCTCAGAAAGGCAAACAAAAGCTGCCTGTCCTCATCTAAAGTGATACTAAAGAAGGCAGGCATTAGTAAAATATTTTGCCCAAGATGGTATTTGCGAAGATATAGTAAGCCACTACATGCTAGGTATTTACCCACAGATATCATACAGGTCTCCATCTTCACCTAATCTATTCATTGTTAGAGGAACTATAGGAGTGCTATACTGCAACACACACACACTTCCAACTTTCCTTGGGCTAAATACCAGTTTATTTGCTTTTGAATGCTTGGGGTTTTTTCAGCTTCTTGGCGAATAGGGTGCTCTGGTAGAGATGGAAGGAGATTTTCTATTTTTTGTTTTTACAGGCTGAGCAGAAACTATCAATACCACATCCATTTGTCACTGCTTTGCTAGTATGGAGTTTAGTATCTCCAGTATTTTTAGATCATTATTAGGGCTTTCAGTGACCACAGCCACTCCCCTGATTCTATCCATAATTCTATCCCTACAGGTGACAAGTGTAATTCCACATCCAGAACCAGCAAGAGATCTCTCCCGAACAGGCACACCAAAGAGTTCTCCAATAATACAAATCACTCCCATATATTTTTGTTTGCTATGGTTGCTAATAGGGGTAAATTCAAATGCTGCTGTCTTTGACCTGGGACTCCATGTATTAAAAATCTGTCCATGGTCCTAGACCTCTCTCAGGGTAAGACTCAAAAGGGAGAAATAATAAAAAAAAAAGGGCTCTTGTGTCTACCATGAATTCATGACCTTCAACTTTATCTATATTATGTCCTCACTGGTCCAGTAGGTTGACTCACATACTAAAAATTTATAATTTTTCTAGTCTCCCCCAGATCTGCAGGATCCCATTGCTCTAGTTACTGTGATTGTCAGTCTTCCTGGGGCAATTCAATTCTCCCCAGTAATATTATCTTCCTTTTTTCCTTTCCCACAGCTGGAGTGAGCATTCCCTCTGTAAATGTTTCAAATTCTCTCAGTAACAGCACTCCCTTCCACTATTCTTTCCTTGTCAGGAAGAGAGCAGTGAACAACACGCAGATTAATATAATCAAACTATTGCCCTTTATTGAGAGTAGCAGTAGCCCTTTTATACACAGTCAGGCTGATAACATAATATAAGCATATTGCTGGTTTGTACAAGACATTCTTCATCTAACTGGTTAAATACATCTAACACTATCTAACTGGTTAAATACAACTTGTTATGTGTTGTCTATGAGATGCTTTCCCATCCTGTTATTCTTCTTTTCTGCTGCCAACTCCCTTATATTTTGCATATAGCTGATCTTTTAGTAACCTTGCAGCTCGGCCTCAAGGCCCTTAGCTCACTCTGGGTAAAGCTAAATAGTCAGGATTGCTCACATGTCCGTTTTCTTCCAAAAACTCTCCCAACATCTCCTGTTCCTT
Organism: Calypte anna; assembly: GCF_003957555.1. Lineage (NCBI taxonomy): Eukaryota > Metazoa > Chordata > Aves > Apodiformes > Trochilidae > Calypte > Calypte anna. The sequence goes on along the minus strand of NC_044254.1, from coordinate 14,261,822 downwards.
TTTCCTTTTTTTCCTGGTCTTCATTCAGACCACAAATCTGGTCTTCACCTTTACAAGCCCCTGTCTTTCACTTGCAGATTCCTTGCCAAAGCAGTAGTCAGTAAATTTTCCTCCTGCTCTTTTCAGTTTTGCCTTCCTATCAACTCAACTTTTTGCCTTTACTGGCACACACTGTATACAAACACAGCAGTTCAAAATCTTTTGCAGATTTTTTCCCTGACACCAGCTCATGTGTTCTTTGAGTTATTTCTCTGTGTCAAGGGCTGCCTCATTCACAAAGACAAAAATTCCAAGCACATCATTAAAATTTTGCTGTGTCTTTCCTCTGTATTTTAGCAGAGCCTTTCAGAGTTGTTCCCAGAAATCACTAGGACACTCATCAGGTCTCTGCCACCATTCTTGAACTCCAATCCAGTTCAGCTCCCCCATTCCCCACGTGCTCTAATGTTTTTACTTTATTTCAGAGCTCAATCTGACAAGTGGCTCTATCCTCTCCATTACTACTGTCCCAATATGGATCATTTCCTGGTAAGGGTTTGTGCTTCCTCCTGCATGAGGAGCCAACTCAACACCACTATGAATTAAATTCTCTCTCTCATTGGGTCAAAATAATTCCCTCAGCAACGCCTGGGTATCTGCCCAGCTGTGACTGTGCTTAGGAACACAGTTTCAGCAACCTCCCCCAGCCTCAGCATTTCAGTTCCACCAAGAGCCGTGTCATCAGTTCCAAGGTTGGTTGGTAACCAGCCTCAACAGAAGGGGGGTTCCAACCGTCACCCCAGTTGCTCAGCGACAGCTGAGGCACAGCAGTCGGAGGTGCAGGACAGAGTCCGGCAGTTGGCAGAGCAGAAGCGGCAGGAGAAGCCACATTAGGCAGGTTGGACCCTGAGGGTTTGACAAGAGCAGCAGCTTCCGCTACCGCAAGCGCTACCTTTGGTAATGCCTCTTTCATCCCGCACCCGTGGCTTAGGTGTTTCCCCCTGTGCATCCAATCGTCCCAAACATACCAGTAATCTATTGGTTCTGGGAACTTAGTGTCTTGGTGATGTTAGAGAAATCTCAGTTTGTGCTGGCCAGAGGTCCCCTGTGGCAGCCACTGTTCTGCCAGGTCTCCATCTCTTGTTGTAACTGGCCGGTCTTCTCAACAAAAAGCTTCTGCGTGGTTTTTTGATAGATTTCCTGTACCGAAGAGCCTTTTCTAGTTTCACAGTATCTCATCTAGGGGCTGCCACTTCTCCATGCCAGGTATATTTCCCATCATGTACTGAGGGACTTGAACACCCTCTTCCACAGGATACCCTCCCTTTCAAAGTTTAGAATGATATAGGATGAAAGGCATATCAGTGGCAGGCAAAGTTTTTCAAAAAGGAGAAATTCTACCACATGGCACACGCTAGAGCAGCTCTGGAAACTATACTTGGGGAATGATCTCATATGAAAGGTGTAAAGATTCGCTAGCAAAGGAATTATAGGTTTCAAATGCTGAGGAATAGGGGCTGAAAACTCAACTATCCTTAAGACATAGCTTAAACATTTTATGAGGGATAGAGAACATGGCTGCTGGAAACTATAGGAGATTAAAGTCAGTAAGCCAAGAGGTCCTCCCAGTCACAGTTAAAAAAAAAAAAAAAAACACAACAACAAAAAAACAAACTTTCCCTTTTAGCTTAAGCTACAAGCCTAAGTTTCTTTGTTGATAATACTATTTTTTAATTTCTGAACCTCAACTGTCACCATATATTGACCCAGTGTGTGACTGGTGTTGTTACTTACCACTAGACAATTCTTACATGGATGGTTATAACCAGGAAGTTCATCAAGATTCAAGGACAAATGGCTACGTGTAATAGCAATTTTCATAAGAATGCATAAAAGTTACAGATTTCACCTAACATGATCTATAGCAACTGAAGAACATACCCTGTAGTAAAACATATTTTATTTTACTTAAAGATTGCAAGAAATAGATAGTACACTATCTCAAATCTCCCTAGCAAGCATTTAAAAATTCACTTTCTATTCATGAAACCTTCAAATGACTTTGTTCAGTAGGTCAGCTCCAATTTAAAACATATTATCTGCCTTTGTAGACATATAAGAATGGTCACTGATACTTGCTTTAACATTCAAAACAGATTAATTATTTCAAATGTAATACTTGGGTTAATCAATCTATTTCTGTGAGACCATGTGGGGGAGAAAGGAAAAAAAAAAAGGGGGGGGGGAGAGAAGGTATTAAAAAGTTAAAGAGATTCATTCCTTGCATGATAAGAATTCAAACAGTCCCAAGCTGACACACACATCTGAATGAAACAACACATTATATACACATCTGATTTTTGTACTATGATGTGCCAGGGCTGAAATTTCTAGGTGTACCAAGAGAAACAAAAGCTTAGTCAATAGTCAACATTCAAAAGAAGCTACCTACATTCCATGTCTTTTTAGTTTTAATGACAGTAAATCAAATTTATTAGGAAACCACCTGGTCCTCATTTTTAAGCTACAACAGCATTTACTAAAAATATATAGTTCTAATTTAAGCAATGGAACTGAAGAGCAAAGTAATGCGTGAGTACTGTGGACCAGATACACTACTCATACATCATTCTTATGCCACAGCACAGTATGATTAAGGATAGCTGATAAAACATGAGCATCCAATTATCTAACACCTTAAAACTGAGAAGAAAATCAAACCAAAATCGATCTAATCTTTCTGCATCCCTCCACCTTGTTTCATTGACTAACTAGGGAGTAGGTCTGGCATAAATAACCATCTGGTGTGTCCTAGTGCTTAGCAGCTGTTCTTATTTTGCACTTCTAACTTTCAAATGAGCACCACTAACAGGGCAGGTTTTAGGAGTTACAGGTGTGTGCTAGAGAGCTAAAACACTGAGTGAGTAGATTATAAAGATTTCTCTAGCTTTCTTCTTACTTTTTGTTCTTCTTTATCTCCGGGGGGGGGGGAAGTGGGTTGTGGTTTTCCCTAAAACTAAGGTAAAAGGTTTTCTGCTCTGAAGGTGGCAATTAGTTGTGAATTGCCCAAAGCTAATAAGGCTGGCTGGTTATCACCTGTAAGCCACTGGTTTCTCAGGATCTAGTATTTATGAGGCCTCTTTAATTTCAAGAGCTGTTAAGAGGCAGGTTTTTGAATGCTGAAATAAAAAACGAGGATTAAAATGTTAGGTGTGTGATATATAATGTCTTATGGGATCTTACATTTATTAGAAGAGTGGGGCATAGGTACTATTCTACTGGTGTGCTGATAACAGTAGCTATTTAGCTTCTTACAGCCTCCTGTGAAACTCAGGAATGGAACACCAGGATGAAAAGCAGGCTATCACAGTTGTTTTGGGGTTTTGGTTTTTTTTTGTTTGTTTGTTTGTTTTTTGTTGTTTGGTTTTTTTGTTTGTTTTTTTGGAAAAAAGCAGGACAAATTGAGAATGAAGTAAAGCTTGATCAAATGCATGCCCAGAAAGAAACTGCTACATTGGTAAAGCAAGGAACTAACATGCAAATGAGAAAATAAGCCTTTTTCCTTTAATAGATAAGAAAGTGAGACTCTTAGCTATAAACACAATATGCCAAGAAGGTGGGCAAGGACTGAAGCTTTTATAACCGTGTTTGATGAATGCCTCACCTAACTTAGTGCTGGTGTTATGCACCCCAAAACACAGCCTCTGCCATTCCTAAGTATCTGCATATTCTACTCCAGCACAGCATTACTGTGCTGGCTAAAGACAAATTGCCATGGTTGCTCCTTGCATTTTAAGTAATCCAAAACTATTTGGCAAGGGGAATGAACCTTCTGGTACATTTAAAAAAAGCAAAAACAAAAAAAAAACTGATGCACAGCAGCAGAGAACAGTTACGAATATAGACAAGCATGGAAAGTACTGTTACAAAATACATTTATGCTAAAACAGCATAAATATTGGCAGTTGCAGGATTTCTATGTGGTGGCTTGGCTGAGATAAGCAAGGAAGGTAATACGTAGCTAAACCTGTGTGTTAAGAGACTTGCAGTGTTTGCAAGTATCAACCTGCTGCTTAGCTTAAATCTCTTCTAGTTCTCTGTCTGTGGGAGGGAGGCAGAGGATGTATCCCTGGAATTTGATAGATTAACCTTGCTGAGGAAGCTTATTTCTAGAGGAATCTTACTGATCTCAATGTATCTTCTCTTTAAGCATTTACAAATAGAATGTTCAGAACCTAAAGAATCAATCTCTAGTGGTCCAGCACATCCAGTTATGCACTGTAAAGCAAATGTGTCTCAGTTAACCCATGAAGGTATGCCTGTGACTGCACTACTAACACTCCACAAACAGAAGTGTATGCATAAACAGCATTAAATCTAGGTATTGTCCCTTAATAGTATTAAATTTTAATAATTTATTTTAAATTAGAATTTATTATTAATTTTTCTCTTTTGCCCCCTCCCTCAGGTCAGATCTATAAAGACGATCTGTGACCAAGTGGATAGACAAACTTGCTGAAGATGTCTGTTCCAAAGCAGAGCTGTTGTATTATTAACCCCCCTCCACCAGAATATATAAACAAGAACAAAACTGGCTGTCAAACAAACCAACTTCAGTACATACAGAGGGTGGTGATGAAAGCTATGTGGATACACGACTCATCATGGCCATTTCTTCAGCCTGTGGATGCAGCAGGGCTGAATCTTCCTGTAAGAACCATTATGGAACTGGAGTATTAATACGTAAAGTATTTCAGGACTTGTGAATTAATATTATCTTATAAGTTTTTTCTGAGGCAACAGGGTATTGAAGACTACTTCTGCATATGAACTGTTTTAATTAATCGAAGTCTGAAACAAAATTTTCTCCTTAGTTCATACTAAACGATGCATTTTTGTCCATTTGCTTTCTGATCTGAGGTTGCAGTAAATTAAGATTTCTAAGGGGTAACAATTTTTAGATGGTCCTCTTGGAATTTCTGGATGTTGATATTCTATCTTGTCATCTTCAACCTCATTGCTAGTTTAGCCATACTTTTTAACACTGCACATGATGAGTATTTTCTTTTGTCTTTAAGGCTGTTCATGTTTAAATAGGAGGCAGTCAGCCTCTCTCAACAACAAACACTTTACGATGAGGCAAATCTGAACCCAGTTTGATGCATAGCAGTATTCACACTTGTAGTACTTACTAATTTCAAATAAATTTTGGTATCTTGCTCTGAAGTTTCTAGGGGAATTAAATGTCCCTGTAAAAACAGGTAAGAATAAACCACAGTGGTAGAACATTCTTCTAGGAAACAGAAGATGTGATGCTTAAATTTTTGTTCTGTATTGCCTTCTGGGATTTGTTACAATTTAATTGCAACAAAATGAATGAATATGCTGTCCTGTGACAACTTGGTTTAATTCAAGTATCTTTAGACTACAGTTTTGCACCACCCCAGCTTTTTCAGGCAAATGAAAACATTGTTTATCTACACAATGGTATTTCAAATGACCTGGAAGATACTGCTCTTGGTAAATAAGTATAAAGGTGTTGAATAAAACTAGGGTACATTTCCTTCAACTTCCTCTCTTCCCTCCACCCACCCCCCCCCATCCACAGCTTTAGCTGTGTTTAGCTGTCTCAAATTTCCAAGACTAAATGCTACAAAATAATTGGTTCTGTTTAGAGCTGACAAAAGGGTTTATCTGCAGCTTCTCCATGAGACAAACTCATTTGGTCAGTTTGTCCAAAAGAAAAGTCAAAGTGACTATCTCTCCGTGTCTTTTCTAACCCTTTTACCTTCTTGGAAGGAACTGTCACTTAAGGTTAATATTAAGGGTCATTCAATCAGACCTGTAGAAACATTTGTGTCTGGCCTCAGGACACTTCTGCGTCTCTGGATTTCAAAGGCAGCCACTTGACTCCTAGAAGTATGTGTTAGCCCAACCACTGTGGAATAGCAAGCAAACCTCTGGCTCCACATCCAGGACAATGAAGCTTTTTGCCACCTTTGCCTCTCTTGCAGGTTTCAGAAGATACAAAATGGTAACTTCACACAATTAGAATGTATATGTGAACTTTAGAAGGGACATCCCTGCTCTGATTTCTTAAATGCACCAGCCTCATGCCCTTCATCACAAGTAGCCATGCTACTGAAATAACCACAACAGTTCACATTTCAGCTGTCTTTCAGCTGTATTACTACACCTTAGCTAGACTAACCCTGAGAATAAAACCAATATAACCCAGGGGATGAAGTATTTGATCAGCAACTGTGAAAACTTGGCAGCTTCTTTTCATCAGTGACTGAGTCTTTTTTTTTGTTCAATTCCATCTTTGGTTTCTTTTCCCCCTGTGCTGTAAACTCAAATGCTACTTCAGGTAAAAAGCTTTGAAATAACAAATCAAAGGACATACATTTTTCATATGTACTACTACCAGTATAGCTTGAGATCCTACTTTAAAAAAATATTCTTTGGGGTTTGGGCTGGTGTACGTCTCATGAAAGAGCAAGGACAAAAGATGAGGTGAAGAATTCCTTAACACTTCTGTGGTGCCTATGTCAAAAGGGAATTTTTTTTCTTTAAATAAAATATTCCTTCCAACATAAATTGCAAAAAAAGAGAACTGCATTGACTTCTGTGACTGTGTAAGAATTTTCATGTCTTAACATTGGTATCTGTTGTATGACTCTTTCAAAACTGCAGGATTATTACACTGTTATAAAGAAACCTATGGACTTGACCACCATTAGAAAGCGTCTGGAACACAACTATTACACAAAAGCTGAGGAATGTATTGCAGACTTTAGAACTATGTTTTCTAACTGCTACACATATAACAAGGTATGCAAAATACAACTTTTTACCTGTAAACAATTCAATTGAACAATATAAACAAGTCTATAGCAAGCAAATGGTTATCGGAGCCTGCACTTTATCAGTCAAGGTCTTAATGACTTTTTAAAACTATTTTCTCTGAAAGGTTGGGGTTGCTTTGTTGCTAGGATTGACTGAGGGCACACGAGATAATTCTAGCCTGCTGTTAAAACAGTTGATAGCATAACATTTTCTTCATGAGGATTCCACCTGCAAAATCTCTGGGTTTTAGATGCAGAGCTCATGAGTAGTGATCACTATGTAACTGCTATACAAGTTTAAGGCTAGCAGCCCTGAGCCCTGCTCTGCTCCTCCAAAAAGTTTAACCTAACTTTAAGCATGAGCATAGAATCATAGAATCATAGAATTGGCTGGGCTGGAAGGGACCTCAGAGATCATCGAGTCCAACCCTTGAACCACCGTTGCGGTTGCTAGACCATGGCACTGAGTGCCACATCCAGTCTCTTTTTAAATATCTCCAGGGACAGAGAATCAACTACTACTACGGAGAATCCCTGGGCAGCCCATTCCAATGCCAGATCACTCTCTCCGTAAAGAAATTCTTTCTAATATCTAACCTAAACTTCCTCTGGCACAACTTAAGACCATACCCTCTTGTCTTGTTGAAAGTCGTCTGGCAAAAGAGACCAACCCCCACCTGGCTACAACCTCCTTTCAGGGAGTTGTAGAGAGCGATGAGGTCTCCCCTGAGCCGCCTCTTAGGCTGAACAGCCCCAGGTCCCTCAGCCTCTCCTCATAGGGTCTGTGCTCGAGTCCCTTCACCAGCCTGGTTGCCCTCCTTTGGACCTGCATGTCCCTGTAATTGGATGCTTGTTGGTTGTTTTAGCATCTTTAAGCTTCAACAGCTTTCTTGAGAACATAGAAACGGAGTTACAGATCTGCCCCTTAACCCTTTGCAGTGGGAAGTATGTGGTGGATATAAACAGGTAGAACTGTGCAATGGGACAACAGGAGACGCAGTATTTCAGTAATGAAACCAGTTCTCATACAGTGAGTTGGGGGGACAGAGATGGCAAGGACCTATAGACCACTTTGGTACTGGTGGCTTGTGTCAGTCTGCTGGAGCAGAATTCTGTAGACTGGATTTCACCAGGTAGTCCTCTGTCACTACTTGCCTTTACTCTGAATGTTACTGACTCTATTTTGCAGCCAGATGATGATGTTGTACTTATGGCCCAAGAACTAGAAAAAGTGTTTATGCAGAAAATAGCCCAAATGCCACCAGAAGAAAAAATACTGATTTCCAAAAAAGAAAACATAAAAGGACAGAAGCCAGGAGGTAAGACCTTTATTATATGTTGAGTTGTTAATACATTGAAAGTGCAAATCCTGGTAATAAGGAATCCTTTGTAGCTTGTCACAATTCAACTGTGGAGCAGCTGGGGTGCTCTTCACTTTTCCCAGAACATACCAGACAAGCAACAACCTAAGGCTCCAGTTTCAGTGCAACCATAGTACTTTTATACATAATGGCTAAAATAATTCATTGCCTTGGCATAATACTTTTGCTGAACTGCTAGTAGTGACCCTCAGAAAAGATTTAAGAAATGTGTTGGAATCTGAGTTAGCTTTTTGGTTCTCAAAGGACTGGAACCATTTTAGATGCTTTTGTAAGATCATCTTGCTGGTATTAATGATAATTAAGCCCCCTCATTCCCTTTGCAAACGCAAATATGCAGGTTGTACAATTTTTGAAATGTTCTAAATACTTCCTTTTAAATTTGTTATTAGAACACACTGCTGTGATCAAGGAACTCTTTCTGCCCTGTCTTTTGTAGACTTTGGTATTAAGAGACACCTATACATACAGCTTATTTCCTTTAAAAAAAAATTAAAAATACTGACTTCCATTTTGGAGACTGTCATGGTGTTACTCAATACATAAATTATTACATGTGAACATTTATGGGAACTAAACAGAATCACAGAACTGGGAAAGACATCAATAATCTAGCCATTTAAATCACACAGAAATACATTAGTCTAAACTGTCCTCAAAACGCTGACAAATGACGCTGTAATGTATGTACAGATCTTGACTATACATAGGAAACTTGATGCAGTCTGATGCACCCTTTGCTGCTTGGTCTTTGTGTTTGTAGAAAACAACTCGGCTCTCCTCTTGGCAAGAATGTTTTTATGATGCACAGGTTTTAATGTGATGGCTCTTTAATCTGCCCTCTGAGGCTAATCCACAGCTTGCTTGAAGCCAAGTATGGGTAACATGCTAATAAATTCTAGCTGAGGCACTAATGGTGCTGAGGAGGATACTGACATTGCTGTATGTAACAACCCTCTTGTTTGTATTTATTTGTATAGTTTGGGTGTGGAAGAGTAGTCTGTTGACAACTGTTCAATTTGACTATGAAAGAAATTGAATGGATATTTAAGACCTAACTTTACAAATTTCTGTTCTAAAATAACCAGAAACACAGGAGCCAAATCCTGGAACTTCAAATGAGCAAAGCACAATGCAGAAGCAAGCTGGAAGGCGTGAGGTGCCTCCAGTGTTGAATGTAGGGCTAGAAAACTTTGCACTAGTTCCTTCATCTCAGAGGACTACTTTAAAGCCAACTGCGGTCTCTAAACCAAAAGTAAGTTTCCTCAAATAAACTTCAGAAAGAAAAATATTGAAAATGCTGTTTCAGTCACTAGCAGCAAAACCACAGGAGCCATGTGTAGTGCATTATCTGTTAAGGGAGCCATTCAAGTGGCTGCCCAGGATACCACCCAAGTCTCTACTGCTAGGACCAAAGGCTCTTTGCAGTGGTTGAGCTGCATGGGTACCCCTTTCAACTCCTTTCACACACACACTCTCACTTTCAAATAATTCCCTTTTCCTCAGGTTCAGCCCTAGGTTTCCTGTAGCAGACTCTCTGGTATCAAGTCTTATATAAATGAAAATAGAGCAGAAAACCAGCTCAGGCTGGGTTCTTCCAGAGAGGGACCTTGAGCAAAGAAATCCCTGAGCAATCATACTCTTACAATCTATGTACTCACCCCTCACATATTCTTTGTGTGACTTTTGCTCTAATATCTGGTGTGGGATCTTCTAACACCTTATTGGACTGTTTTTTTTATACTCCACAGAGTCTGTTTTTAACTTGTTGAATTGCAGCTTGTACTGGCTGATTAGCCTCCTTATCTTCTGGTTGTATTTCTTGAGCATTTGCTTGCTGGCAGAACATGTAAAACTGAAAAGTCCCAGATTTAGGATAAGCACCAATTTGCAGCAAATAAAACAATCAGTATTATTCTCATGCTAAATTCTAAGCATAGCACTGGACCAGCTACTAGGAAGAAAATCAACTCTATCCCAGTCAAAAGCATATCTAGGTGAAAGTTTACAGCTTGTGACCTAAGGCTTTAACAAATGTAGCTACATATGTTAAATAAGCAGTATTCCAAATAGCACATAACACTGTAACCCCTACATCCTAACACTAAATGATTGACTTAGAGTAATTCATTCTATTTAAACCTTAATTATTTAAGCTAAAAGTCCAGTATTTCTTAAAAATATATTTTTAAAGTATCTGTTGTGATAGAATGCAGTAAGTGCACTTAGTCTTTTAGGTCTCTGCTAAATAATTGGGCCAATACTAATTCTAGAAACTAAGCAGAAATTAAGATGACTGCCTGGTATATCTTATATGTATGGTTCAAAATATTGTTCCCAAAGAAACTAAGAGAACTTTAAGATGGTCATTCTATAAGTGTATTATTATACTTCTGCAAGCTTTACTTTGATACAAGATATATTATTTCATTAAGGTGTAGAGAAAGGCTTTAGTATTAAAATAAAGATCTTTCTAAGTTTCATTTAATAATTTCTCGAGTTTTCAATGTAAACAAAAAGCTTGACCCCCCCCAAAAAGCATGTTTGCTTAAACATCACGTAACTAGACTGCAGGGAGTTTATAGCTCACAAAAGCAAATTCTTGTTAGCTGCAACCTGAATTGTCTAACCATCTGATATTTTCATCAGATAAACACTCTTGTATTGATCTGGTGTTGGTTTTCCTCTTCCAGTGAGGAACAGGCACATGTGCGAGGCTCTCCTACTGTGTATATTAACACTTCTCTGAGGAGTCAGAACACTGATGACAAAGCACACACTGTATCCCTTTCCAAATCAAATACCACCTAGGTTAAACAGAAACAGAGATAAAACTTGTGCATGAAGATGTAAACCAGACTTAAAATTAATTGCAGTAATTTCTGACCTTCCTATGGCAATCACCATGTATTAACTCTGTAACCCACCAGCTCTTTACTCTATGTGTGAATACAGGTATGAGGACAAGAGTGGCCTTTCCAATACTGGCATTTTCACTGTATCTGAATTATAATTCTCATCATCTGTTCATCTTCCTATGAGGTTTTAAACAAACCTGTGTTTATGTCTTGCTCTGAATCTGTTAATAGCTGTCCCAGCCAGAAACTTATTGCAAATATCTGGGGCATATGGGTTGAAGATGAGTAAGCCCTGTTCCATTAGCCTAATTCAATGTCAGTGCAGGCATCTAGGCCTAATACAGAACTTAGTGCTTCACAAATGCCTGAAATAATAAAAAAGCTGCTACACGCCCTGCCAGTTGATTTTTTCATGCTACATTCTCTAAGATTATTTCTTTTTTAATTGCTTTTGTTAGCTTACAAATATTCAACAGCATGCTCTGGTCAAAACATGCACCAGCTTACATGGACTGAACAAGAAAAAAGAGGAGGCTAAAAGGGAGTTAAGTATGAGCGAGCAAAAAGCCAAAATACAAAGCCTGATTGAAAAGAAGAAAAATCTAAATACAAGACAAAATCTAAGGAAAAAGCTTGCCTTTATACATGTGAGTGTGGGGAACTTCTGCTGGGTGATCCAAAACGTTTTAAATCACTGTTGCTGCAGTACACTTTTTTCCCTACAGTCAATCACACGAAACCATGAAGAAGGCCATGCTGACATATAAAACCAGAAGATGAAGATGGTGACATGCCTATGAGTTATGAAGAAAGCAACAGTTGACTCTGGACATATATAAACTCCCTGAAGATAAGCTTAGGAAGCTATTCTTTATACTACAGTCAAGAGAACCTTCACTGAGAAACTCTGACACTAATGAAATAGAAATAGACTTGGACAAATTAAAGGCTTCAGCACTCAGACAACTACAGATATATGTGGCAACATGGTTTGAGGAATGCACAAAGAATACAGCAGGGTATGTACCATAGATGATGTTTTTAATTAAAACAATAATGGTAATAAAAATTTTAAAGACCTTGATTTCTTCTCTGTTCTGCTGCAATATTAATTTCTGTTTCACATGCAGCTAAAACAAAAACCAAAACAAAATAATTTACTTCTGGCAGGAGCAAGAGTTAGAGACAACAGGATGTTAATGGCCACCCAAACACTGAGAAGTGTAGCAAACTCAATAGTAAATGTGCCTCTTCTAGTAATCTGCAACAGAAGTAGTTTAAAAACGCGATTATCCCATTGGGTTTCTGTACTGTTGTACAGCTGAGGACTTTCTCTTCAAAAAAACAGATGTCTTACACTTCCCACTACTAACTGTAAAATTCTACCTTTGTTGAATGGAGTCACAGCAGCAACCTGAGTAAGCTGCTTGTCTAAACCATCCTTCTGATTCCTAAAACTAATCTATTACAGCCAAAGATGATGTCAGCTTCAAAATTATCAGCGTCTCATCAAGAAAATATGAAGGGGGGGGGGGGTAAGAGGAAGAATTTCTGCGGCTTAGAGATTCAAGAATAAGAAATAATACTCATGGAAAATGCATGGAGAAAAACTGCTCAAATTGGGCGTTGAGACAGCACAGTCTCAACTTCCCGCAGGATTTTAAGTTGTGTGATTACAGCTGCTCCCTGGCTATTTCATGCATCCAACTTGTTTGCTGCTGGTCAGTCTCCCTCCTCTATTACTGTCTCAGATCATCTGCCAGGTGGACAAGGAAATGGCAGGCGATGAACTGTTACACGGAACAGTAGATCTATCGAGGCTGATTTAGTCTTCCTTGTATGTGAAGACTGCTCCACTGCAAGCTGATGTAAATTCTTTCTTTTTCTCCTGCAGATCAGAACAAGGTGGAGCCCCGTTCTAGAATAAGGAGACTGAGTGTCAGCAGTACCAGCAGCACCTCCTCAGGCTCCTCAGACATCGGTGGCTCTCAATCAGGTCAGAAAGATTCCTTTGGTTTCTGTAGGCAAAACACCTGGCTTCTGAGTTGGCATCGAGTGTTCCATATGCCTTAACAAATATTTCAGTCACCCTTGTAGGTTTGCTCAATTCCAGTGCTATTCAGTGAGCGTTCTAAACCGAGTTTACAGGTTAAACAATACAGCAACAAAAAGCCATCCACTAGGTTTGTCTTCTGTTTTGCTGCAATGTTAACTTCTGTTTCACATGCAGCTAAAAACCCAAGGCAGTACAAACAACAACTTACATCGGAGAGGAAGCAAATGCTGAAGAAAAGACCTCAGAACATCCATGGTCAACCCAACCCAAAGAGGATGACAGACAACTTTAACAGTAATGTGGTTCTCTTATTTAGAAATAGCTTGAAGCGTGATTATTCATTGGAGGTTTATGTGCTGTTATGGAGATGTGGACTTTCTCCTCAGAACAGAGGAGATCTTAAGCTTCCCGTTGCTAGCTGTAAAATTCTTCCTATATTGAATGGAGTAACAGCAGCAACTTGGGGCAGTGACTTGTCCTGTCCACAACATCCTCCTTATTCCTGAAACTCATCTTTTATTACCGCTAAAGAGGATGTCACCTTCAGAGCTTGATAGACCCCTTCTTTCTTATCAGCATATCCTTATCAGGAAAACATGATGAGGGGACGAGAAGGAGTGTCCCAAAGTCTACCCATTTGCTTGCAGTTCATTTTCTGTGGCTTAGGGATTCGGGAATTAGAAACCGGAGTCGTACTTACTAGACTGCAGCCTCACTAATGCTATTGTGCTAGCAAAACTTGTGCATTATTAGCAGGCGGCTGTGTTGTCCCTAATCTTAAGCAGTGCCCTGGGAGAATCAATTCCAATTTTCAGGCAATAATGCATTTGACTATCAAAGCCAGAAATTCCGTACACGCTCAAGCGTATCTATCCTTGCTGGTGGGTCCTGTCAGAGACTGAGAAGGAGATCATTGCAGCTGATGTGACTGTCACAGGTCAAGCTGTCTCTCTTTAAACTGTGGAACGCTATTCTTTCCCTCTATTGGTTATTTTTTGAGCTGCTGTGTAAACCCCGTTAGCGGGAATGACAGAGGCAGCACTGCAAGAGACAGGTTGCATGCAGCAGCAGCACAGGCAACAACTTTCCTCTCTGGCAAGCATGATAGCCTGAAAACATCCTGGAAAGATTCAAGAAGTGGCTGAAATTAATTGTGAAGGACATGTTGAGGACGCAGCAAAGAGGAAGGCCAGGGAATCTTTACAACTAACATCTGGCTTGCTTGCAAAAACAGCTTCAGGGTGGCACTTCACAAAGGCTTGTGCCCAGGGAAACACAGATCCAATGTAACTTGTCATTTGCTAAGCTTCTATCGGAGCAACACACTTTTGAAAAAGCTTTTTTTTGGCTGTAAAAGCATTGTAAACCGAGGTAAATCAACCCTGCAAAGCAGCCGATGGTGGGGAGATGCAGAAGATGACAGTTCTGCAGTACGTGTGGCTCGGGAAAGAGGAGAGTTTGCTACAGAGAAAGGCCCTCAGCAACAAGCACTAAAAAAAGTCTCTTTGCGCCTGGAAACGCATGGAGAAAAACTGCTCAAATTGGCGTTTGAGACAGCACAGTCTCAACTTCCCGCAGGATTTTAAGTTGTGTGATTACAGCTGCTCCCTGGTATTTCATGCATCCAACTTGTTTGCTGATGGTCAGTCTCCCTCCTCTATTACAGTCTCAGATCATCTGCCAGGTGGACAAGGAAATGGCAGGCGATGAACTGTTACACGGAACAGTAGATCTATCGAGGCTGATTTAGTCTTCCTTGTATGTGAAGACTGCTCCACTGCAAGCTGATGTAAATTTCTTTCTTTTTCTCTTGCAGAGGAGAACAAGGTGGAGCCCCGTTCTAGAATAAGGAGACTGAGTGTCAGCAGTACCAGCAAGCACCTCCTCAGGCTCCTCAGACATTGGTGGCTCTCAATCGGGTCAGAAAGGTTCCTTTGCTTTTTGTAGCAAAATTACCTGGCTTCTTAGTTAGCATCGAGTGTTTCCATATGCTTAAACAAATATTTCAGTCACCCTTGTAGGTTTGCTCAATTCCAGTGCTATTCAGTGAGCGTTCTAAACCGAGTTTACAGGGTTTAAACAATACAGCAACAAAAAGCCATCCACTACGTTTGTTTTCTGTTTTGCTGCCAATGTTAACTTCTGTTTCACATGCAGCTAAAAACCCAAGGCAGTACAAACAACAACTTTACATCGGAGAGGAAGCAAATGCTGAGAAAAGACCTCAGAACATCCATGGTCAACCCAACCCAAAGAGGATGACAGACAACTTTAACAGTAATGTGGTTCTCTTATCTAGAAATAGCTTGAAGCGTGATTATTCATTGGAGGTTTATGTGCTGTTTATGGAGATGTGGACTTTCTCCTCAGAACAGAGGAGATCTTAAGCTTCCCGTTGCTAGCTGTAAAATTCTTCCTATATTGAATGGAGTAACAGCAGCAACTTGGGGTAGTGACTTGTCCTGTCCACAACATCCTCCTTATTCCTGAAACTCATCTTTTATTACTGCTAAAGATGTACTCTTAAACAGGATGTCAGCTTCAGAGCTTGGTAGACCCCTTCTTCCTTATTAGCATATCCTTATCAGGAAAACATGTTTGAGGGGACGAGAAGGAGTGTCCCACAGTCTACACATTTGCTTGCAGTTCATTTTCTGTGGCTTAGGGATTCGGGAATTAGAAACCGGAGTCGTACTTACTAGACTGCAGCCTCACTAATGCTATTGTGCTAGCAAAACTTGTGCATTATAGCAGGCGGGCTGTGTTGTCCCTAATCTTAAGGCAGTGCCCTGGAGAATCAATTCCGATTTCAGGCCAATAATGCATTTGACTATCAAAGCCAGAAATTCCGTACACGCTCGAGCGTATCTATCCTTGCTGGTGGGTGCTGTCAGGGACTGAGAAGGAGATCATTGCAGCTGATGTGACTGTCACAGGTCAAAGCTGTCTCTCTTTAAACTGTGGAATGCTATTCTTGCCCTCTATTGGTTATTTTTTTGAGCTGCTGTGTAAACCCCGTTAGCGGGAATGACAGAGGCAGCACTGCAAGAGACAGGTTTGCATGCAGCAGCAGCACAGGCAACAACTTTCCTCTCTGGCAAGCATGATAGCCTTGAAAACATCCTGGAAAGATTCAAGAAGTGGCTGAATGAATTGTGGAAGGACATGTTGAGGACGCAGCAAAGAGGAAGGCCAGGGAATCTTTACAACTAACATCTGGCTTGCTTTGCAAAAACAGCTTCAGGTGGCCACTTCACAAAGGCTTGTGCCCAGGGAAACACAGATCCAATGTAACTTGTCATTTGCTAAGCTTCTATCAGAGCTACACACTTTGAAAAAGCTTTTTTTGGCTGTAAAAGCATTGTAAACCGAGGTAAATCAACCCTGCAAAGCAGCCCGATGGTGGGGAGATGGCAGAAGATGACAGTTCTGCAGTACTTTGTGGCTCGGGAAAGAGGAGAGTTTGCTACAGAGGAAAGGGCCTCAGCAACAAGCACTAAAAAAGTCTCTTTGCGCCTGGAAAACGCATGGAGAAAAAACTGCTCAAATTGGCGTGAGACAGCACCAGTCTCAACTTCCCGCAGGATTTTTAAGTTGTGTGATTACAGCTGCTCCCTGGCTATTTCATGCATCCAACTTGTTTGCTGAATGGTCAGTCTCCCTCCTCTATTACAGTCTCAGATCATCTGCCAGGTGGACAAGGAAATGGCAGGCGATGAACTGTTACACGGAACAGTAGATCTATCGAGGCTGATTTAGTCTTCCTTGTATGTGAAGACTGCTCCACTGCAAGCTGATGTAAATTCTTTCTTTTTCTCTTGCAGAGGAGAACAAGGTGAGCCCCGTTCTAGAATAAGGAGACTGAGTGTCAGCGAGTACCAGCAGCACCTCCTCAGGCTCCTCAGACATTGGTGGCTCTCAATCGGGTCAGAAAGGTTCCTTTGCTTTTTGTAGGCAAAATACCTGGCTTCTTAGTTAGCATCGAGTGTTTCCATATGCTTAACAATATTTCAGTCACCCTTGTAGGTTGCTCAATTCCAGTGCTATTCAGTGAGAGTTCTAAACCGAGTTTACAGGTTAAACAATACAGCAACAAAAAGCCATCCACTACGTTTGTTTTCTGTTTTGCTGCAATGTTAACTTCTGTTTCACATGCAAGCTAAAAACCCAAGGCAGTACAAACAACAACTTACAATCGGAGAGGAAGCAATGCTGAAGAAAAGACCTCAGAACATCCATGGTCAACCCAACCCAAAGAGGATGACAGACAACTTTAACAGTAATGTGGTTCTCTTATCTAGAAATAGCTTGAAGCGTGATTATTCATTGGAGGTTTATGTGCTGTTATGGAGATGTGGACTTTCTCCTCAGAACAGAGGAGATCTTAAGCTTCCCGTTGCTAGCTGTAAAATTCTTCCTATATTGAATGGAGTAACAGCAGCAACTTGGGGTAGTGACTTGTCCTGTCCACAACATCCTCCTTATTCCTGAAACTCATCTTTTATTACTGCTAAAGATGTACTCTTAAACAGGATGTCAGCTTCAGAGCTTGGTAGACCCCTTCTTCCTTATTAGCATATCCTTATCAGGAAAACATGTTTGAGGGGACGAGAAGGAGTGTTCCCACAGTCTACACATTTGCTTGCAGTTCATTTTCTGTGGCTTAGGGATTCCGGGAATTAGAAACCGGAGTCGTACTTACTAGACTGCAGCCTCACTAATGCTATTGTGCTAGCAAAACTTGTGCATTATTAGCAGGCGGGCTGTGTTGTCCCTAATCTTAAGGCAGTGCCCTGGGAGAATCAATTCCGATTTTCAGGCAATAATGCATTTGACTATCAAAGCCAGAAATTCCGTACACGCTCGAGCGTATCTATCCTTGCTGGTGGGTGCTGTCAGGGACTGAGAAGGAGATCATTGCAGCTGATGTGACTGTCACAGGTCAAGCTGTCTCTCTTTAAACTGTGGAATGCTATTCTTGCCCTCTATTGGTTATTTTTTGAGCTGCTGTGTAAACCCCGTTAGCGGGAATGACAGAGGCAGCACTGCAAGAGACAGGTTTGCATGCAGCAGCAGCACAGGCAACAACTTTCCTCTCTGGCAAGCATGATAGCCTGAAAACATCCTGGAAAGATTCAAGAAGTGGCTGAAATGAATTGTGAAGGACATGTTGAGGACGCAGCAAAGAGGAAGGCCAGGGAATCTTTACAACTAACATCTGGCTTGCTTGCAAAAACAGCTTCAGGTGGCACTTCACAAAGGCTTGTGCCCAGGGAACACAGATCCAATGTAACTTGTCATTTGCTAAGCTTCTATCAGAGCTACACACTTTGAAAAAGCTTTTTTTGGCTGTAAAAGCATTGTAAACCGAGGTAAATCAACCCTGCAAAGCAGCCCGATGGTGGGGAGATGGCAGAAGATGACAGTTCTGCAGTACTTGTGGCTCGGGAAAGAGGAGAGTTTGCTACAGAGAAAGGCCTCAGCAACAAGCACTAAAAAAAGTTCTTTGCGCCTGGAAAACGCATGGAGAAAAACTGCTCAAATTGGGCGTTGAGACAGCACAGTCTCAACTTCCCGCAGGATTTTAAATTGTGTGATTACAGCTGCTCCCTGGCTATTTCATGCATCCAACTTGTTTGCTGATGGTCAGTCTCCCTCCTCTATTACAGTCTCAGATCGTCTGCCAGGTGGACAAGGAAATGGCAGGCGATGAACTGTTACACGGAACAGCAGATCTATCGAGGCTGATTTAGTCTTCCTTGTATGTGAAGACTGCTCCACTGCAAGCTGATGTAAATTCTTTCTTTTTCTCTTGCAGAGGAGAACAAGGTGGAGCCCCGTTCTAGAATAAGGAGACTGAGTGTCAGCAGTACCAGCAGCACCTCCTCAGGCTCCTCAGACATCGGTGGCTCTCAATCAGGTCAGAAAGATTCCTTTGGTTTCTGAAGGAACAACACCTGGCTTCTGAGTTGGCATCGAGTGTTCCATATGCTTAACAAATATTTCAGTCACCCTTGTAGGTTTGCTCAATTCCAGTGCTATTCAGTGAGCGTTCTAAACCGAGTTTACAGGTTAAACAATACAGCAACAAAAAGCCATCCACTAGGTTTGTCTTCTGTTTTGCTGCAATGTTAACTTCTGTTTCACATGCAGCTAAAAACCCAAGGCAGTACAAACAACAACTTACATTGGAGAGGAAGCAAGAGGTGAAGAAGCGACCACAGGACATGCGTGTTCAGCCAGACCCAAAGAAGAAGAGAGACAACTTTAACAGTAATGTGGTTCTCTTATTTAGAAATAGCTTGAAGCGTGATTATTCATTGGAGGTTTATGTGCTGTTATGGAGATGTGGACTTTCTCCTCAGAACAGAGGAGATCTTAAGCTTCCCGTTGCTAGCTGTAAAATTCTTCCTATATTGAATGGAGTAACAGCAGCAACTTGGGGTAGTGACTTGTCCTGTCCACAACATCCTCCTTATTCCTGAAACTCATCTTTTATTACTCTTAAACAGGATGTCAGCTTCAGAGCTTGGTAGACCTCTTCTTTCTTATCAGCATATCCTTATCAGGAAAACATGTTGAGGGGACGAGAAGGAGTGTCCCAAAGTCTTCACATTTCCTTGCAGTTCATTTTCTGTGGCTTAGGGATTCGGGAATTAGAAACCGGAGTCGTACTTACTAGACTGCAGCCTCACTAATGCTATTGTGCTAGCAAAACTTGTGCATTATTAGCAGGCGGGCTGTGTTGTCCCTAATCTTAAGGCAGTGCCCTGGGAGAATCAATTCCGATTTTCAGGCAATAATGCATTTGACTATCAAAGCCAGAAATTCCGTACACGCTCGAGCGTATCTATCCTTGCTGGTGGGTGCTGTCAGGGACTGAGAAGGAGATCATTGCAGCTGATGTGACTGTCACAGGTCAAGCTGTCTCTCTTTAAACTGTGGAATGCTATTCTTGCCCTCTATTGGTTATTTTTTGAGCTGCTGTGTAAACCCCGTTAGCGGGAATGACAGAGGCAGCACTGCAAGAGACAGGTTTGCATGCAGCAGCAGCACAGGCAACAACTTTCCTCTCTGGCAAGCATGATAGCCTGAAAACATCCTGGAAAGATTCAAGAAGTGGCTGAAATGAATTGTGAAGGACATGTTGAGGACGCAGCAAAGAGGAAGGCCAGGGAATCTTTACAACTAACATCTGGCTTGCTTGCAAAAACAGCTTCAGGTGGCACTTCACAAAGGCTTGTGCCCAGAGAAACACAGATCCAATGTAACTTGTCATTTGCAAAGCTTCTATCAGAGCTACACACTTTGAAAATGCTTTGTTTGGCTGCAAAAGCATTGTAAACTGAGGTAAATCAACCCTGCAAATAGCCCAGTGGTGGGGAGATGGCAGAAGATGACAGTTCTGCAGTACTTGTGGCTCGGGAAAGAGGAGAGTTTGCTACAGAGAAAGGCCTCAGCAACAAGCACTAAAAAAAGTCTCTTTGCGCCTGGAAAACGCATGGAGAAAAACTGCTCAAATTGGGCGTTGAGACAGCACAGTCTCAACTTCCCGCAGGATTTTAAGTTGTGTGATTACAGCTGCTCCCTGGCTATTTCATGCATCCAACTTGTTTGCTGATGGTCAGTCTCCCTCCTCTATTACAGTCTCAGATCATCTGCCAGGTGGACAAGGAAATGGCAGGCGATGAACTGTTACACGGAACAGCAGATCTATCGAGGCTGATTTAGTCTTCCTTGTATGTGAAGACTGCTCCACTGCAAGCTTGATGTAAATTCTTTCTTTTTCTCTTACAGAGGAGAACAAGGTGGAGCCCCGTTCTAGAATAAGGAGACTGAGTGTCAGCAGTACCAGCAGCACCTCCTCAGGCTCCTCAGACATCGGTGGCTCTCAGTCAGGTCAGAAAGATTCCTTTGGTTTCTGAAGGAACAACACCTGGCTTCTGAGTTGGCATCGAGTGTTCCATATGCTTAACAAATATTTCAGTCACCCTTGTAGGTTTGCTCAATTCCAGTGCTATTCAGTGAGCGTTCTAAACCGAGTTTACAGGTTAAACAACACAACAACAAAAAGCCATCCACTACGTTTGTTTTCTGTTTTGCTGCAATGTTAACTTCTGTTTCACATGCAGCTAAAAACCCAAGGCAGTACAAACAACAACTTACATTGGAGAGGAAGCAAGAGGTGAAGAAGCGACCACAGGACATGCATGGTCAGCCAGACGCAAAGAAGAAGAGAGACAACTTTAACAGTAATGTGGTTTTCTTATTTAGAAATAGCTTGAAGCGTGATTATTCATTGGAGGTTTATGTGCTGTTATGGAGATGTGGACTTTCTCCTCAGAACAGAGGAGATCTTAAGCTTCCCGTTGCTAGCTGTAAAATTCTTCCTATATTGAATGGAGTAACAGCAGCAACTTGGGCAGTGACTTGTCCTGTCCACAACATCCTCCTTATTCCTGAAACTCATCTTTTATTACTCTTAAACAGGATGTCAGCTTCAGAGCTTGGTAGACCTCTTCTTTCTTATCAGCATATCCTTATCAGGAAAACATGTTGAGGGGACGAGAAGGAGTGTCCCACAGTCTACACATTTGCTTGCAGTTCATTTTCTGTGGCTTAGGGATTCGGGAATTAGAAACCGGAGTCGTACTTACTAGACTGCAGCCTCACTAATGCTATTGTGCTAGCAAAACTTGTGCATTATTAGCAGGCGGGCTGTGTTGTCCCTAATCTTAAGGCAGTGCCCTGGGAGAATCAATTCCAATTTTCAGGCAATAATGCATTTGACTATCAAAGACAGAAATTCCATACACGCTCAAGCGTATCTATCCTTGCTGGTGGGTGCTGTCAGGGACTGAGAAGGAGATCATTGCAGCTGATGTGACTGTCACAGGTCAAGCTGTCTCTCTTTAAAGTGTGGAACGCTATTCTTGCCCTCTATTGGTTATTTTTTGAGCTGCTGTGTAAACCCCGTTAGCGGGAATGACAGAGGCAGCACTGCAAGAGACAGGTTTGCATGCAGCAGCAAGCACAGGCAACAACTTCCTCTCTGGCAAGCATGATAGCCTGAAAACATCCTGGAAAAGATTCAAGAAGTGGCTGAAATGAATGTGAAGGACATGTTGAGGACGCAGCAAAGAGGAAGGCCAGGGAATCTTTACAACTAACATCTGGGCTTGCTTGCAAAAACAGCTTCAGGTGGCACTTCACAAAGGCTTGTGCCCAGGGAAACACAGATCCAATGTAACTTGTCATTTGCTAAGCTTCTATCGGAGCAACACACTTTGAAAAAGCTTTTTTTGGCTGTAAAAGCATTGTAAACCGAGGTAAATCAACCCTGCAAAGCAGCCCGATGGTGGGGAGATGGCAGAAGATGACAGTTCTGCAGTACGTGTGGCTCGGGAAAGAGGAGAGTTTGCTACAGAGAAAGGCCTCAGCAACAAGCACTATAAAAAGTCTCTTTGCGCCTGGAAAACGCATGGAGAAAAACTGCTCAAATTGGGCGTTGAGACAGCACAGTCTCAACTTCCCGCAGGATTTTAAGTTGTGTGATTACAGCTGCTCCCTGGCTATTTCATGCATCCAACTTGTTTGCTGATGGTCAGTCTCCCTCCTCTATTACAGTCTCAGATCATCTGCCAGGTGGACAAGGAAATGGCAGGCGATGAACTGTTACACGGAACAGCAGATCTATCGAGGCTGATTTAGTCTTCCTTGTATGTGAAGACTGCTCCACTGCAAGCTGATGTAAATTCTTTCTTTTTCTCTTACAGAGGAGAACAAGGTGGAGCCCCGTTCTAGAATAAGGAGACTGAGTGTCAGCAGTACCAGCAGCACCTCCTCAGGCTCCTCAGACATCGGTGGCTCTCAGTCAGGTCAGAAAGATTCCTTTGGTTTCTGAAGGAACAACACCTGGCTTCTGAGTTGGCATCGAGTGTTCCATATGCTTAACAAATATTTCAGTCACCCTTGTAGGTTTGCTCAATTCCAGTGCTATTCAGTGAGCGTTCTAAACCGAGTTTACAGGTTAAACAACACAACAACAAAAAGCCATCCACTACGTTTGTTTTCTGTTTTGCTGCAATGTTAACTTCTGTTTCACATGCAGCTAAAAACCCAAGGCAGTACAAACAACAACTTACATTGGAGAGGAAGCAAGAGGTGAAGAAGCGACCACAGGACATGCGTGTTCAGCCAGACCCAAAGAAGAAGAGAGACAACTTTAACAGTAATGTGGTTCTCTTATTTAGAAATAGCTTGAAGCGTGATTATTCCTTGGAGGTTTATGTGCTGTTATGGAGCTGTGGACTTTCTCCTCAGAACACATAAGATCTTAAGCTTCCCATCGCTTGTTTTAAAGTTCATGTATTTTGAACCGAATGTTGTCACAGCATCAACCTTGATTGCAACTGCTCATGGCATAAAACTCTGGGCGGATTAAAAACCGCCGGAGGACAGAATTGTTTCCTATTACCCCATCTTCACCCTACCAATGGAAGATGAAAGGACTAGAGGTATATAAGTTTGAAATTAAATTTAAACAGCTTTACTAGAAGAGGGAAAAAGCAGTAACACAAGGAATAATCAAGAAACCTAGAAATAAATATACAACCGGATTTCGATGAAGGCAGGGATGGCTGCCTGAGGCCTCTTGGAGCTAGGCCGACTCGGGAGAGTGCTCTACGGTTCTGTCCAGGACCCGATGGATGTGGATTCTGAAGAGCACGTGGGGAGCAGGGGGCAAAGGAGAGCAGGAAACAGCAGCGAACCGAGGAACGGGCAGAAAAAAGGAGGGACTAGAGGGCTGACCGAGGTTATAGAGTATGGGCAGGAAATGGGAGGGAATAGACCCCTCTGAGTACCTCCCCTTTCGGAGTCTGAAAGCCCTCCCTCTTTAGTTCCTCCTACTCAGAATATGACACTTTTCCTGTTGAAAACATCCTCCTCGTTCCTTCAAATAATCATATAACTTGTCATTTGCAAAGCTTCTATCAGAGCTACACACTTTGAAAAAGCTTTTTTGTCTGCAAAAGCATTGTAAACTGAGGTAAATTAACCCTGCAAAGTAGCCTGATGGGGAGATGGCAGAAGATGACAGTTCTGCAGGACTTGTGGCTCGGGAAAGAGGAGAGTTTGCTACAGAGAAAGGCCTCAGCAACAAGCACTATAAAAAGTCTCTTTGCGCCTGGAAAACGCATGGAGAAAAACTGCTCAAATTGGGTGTTGAGACAGCACAGTCTCAACTTCCCGCAGGATTTTTAAATTGTGTGATTACAGCTTCTCCCTGGCTATTTCATGCATCCAACTTGTTTGCTGCTGGTCAGTCTCCCTCCTCTATTACAGTCTCAGATCATCTGCCAGGTGGACAAGGAAATGGCAGGCGATGAACTGTTACAAGGAACAATAGATCTATCGAGGTTGATTTAGTCTTCCTTGTATGTGAAGACTGCTCCACTGCAAGCTGATGTAAATTCTTTCTTTTTCTCCTGCAGAGGAGAACAAGGTGGATCCCCATTCTAGAATAAGGAGACTGAGTGACAGCAGTACCAGCAGCACCTCCTCTGGCTCCTCAGACATCGGTGGCTCTCAGTTAGGTCAGAGAGATTCCTTTGGTTTCTGAAGGAGCAACACCTGGCTTCTGAGTTGGCATCGAGTGTTCCATATGCTTAACAAATATTTCAGTCACCCTTGTAGGTTTGCTCAATTCCAGTTGCTTATTTCAGTGAGCGTTCTAAACCGAGTTTACAGGTTAAACAACACAACAACAAAAAGCCATCCACTACGTTTGTTTTCTGTTTTGCTGCAATGTTAACTTCTGTTCACATGCAGCTAAAAACCCAAGGCAGTACAAAACAACAACTTACATTGGAGAGGAAGCAAGAGGTGAAGAAGCGACCACAGGACATGCATGGTCAGCCAGACCCAAAGAAGAAGAGAGACAACTTTAACAGTAATGTGGTTCTCTTATTTTAGAAATAGCTTGAAGCGTGATTATTCATTGGAGGTTTATGTGCTGTTATGGAGATGTGGACTTTCTCCTCAGAACAGAGGAGATCTTAAGCTTCCCGTTGCTAGCTGTAAAATTCTTCCTATATTGAATGGAGTAACAGCAGCAACTTGGGCAGTGGACTTGTCCTGTCCACAACATCCTCCTTATTCCTGAAACTCATCTTTTATTACTCTTAAACAGGATGTCAGCTTCAGAGCTTGGTAGACCTCTTCTTTCTTATCAGCATATCCTTATCAGGAAAACATGTTGAGGGACGAGAAGGAGTGTCCCAAAGTCTTCACATTTCCTTGCAGTTCATTTTCTGTGGCTTAGGATTCGGGAATTAGAAACCGGAGTCGTACTTACTAGACTGCAGCCTCACTAATGCTATTGTGCTAGCAAAACTTGTGCATTATTAGCAGGCGGGCTGTGTTGTCCCTAATCTTAAGGCAGTGCCCTGGGAGAAATCAATTCCGATTTTCAGGCAATAATGCATTTGACTATCAAAGCCAGAAATTCCGTACACGCTCAAGCGTATCTATCCTTGCTGTGGGTGCTGTCAGGGACTGAGAAGGAGATCATTGCAGCTGATGTGACTGTCACAGGTCAAGCTGTCTCTCTTTAAACTGTGGAATGCTATTTCTTGCCCTCTATTGGTTATTTTTTGAGCTGCTGTGTAAACCCCGTTAGCGGGAATGACAGAGGCAGCACTGCAAGAGACAGGTTTGCATGCAGCAGCAGCACAGGCAACAACTTTCCTCTCTGGCAAGCATGATAGCCTGAAAACATCCTGGAAAGATTCAAGAAGTGGCTGAAATGAATTGTGAAGGACATGTTGAGGACGCAGCAAAGAGGAAGGCCAGGGAATCTTTACAACTAACATCTGGCTTGCTTGCAAAAACAGCTTCAGGTGGCACTTCACAAAGGCTTGTGCCCAGGGAAACACAGATCCAATGTAACTTGTCATTTGCTAAGCTTCTATCGGAGCAACACACTTTGAAAAAGCTTTTTTTGGCTGTAAAAGCATTGTAAACCGAGGTAAATCAACCCTGCAAAGCAGCCCGATGGTGGGGAGATGGCAGAAGATGACAGTTCTGCAGTACGTGTGGCTCGGGAAAGAGGAGAGTTTGCTACAGAGAAAGGCCTCAGCAACAAGCACTATAAAAAGTCTCTTTGCGCCTGGAAAACGCATGGAGAAAAACTGCTCAAATTGGGCGTTGAGACAGCACAGTCTCAACTTCCCGCAGGATTTTAAGTTGTGTGATTACAGCTGCTCCCTGGCTATTTCATGCATCCAACTTGTTTGCTGCTGGTCAATCTCCCTCCTCTATTACTGTCTCAGATCATCTGCCAGGTGGACAAGGAAATGGCAGGCGATGAACTGTTACACGGAACAGCAGATCTATCGAGGCTGATTTAGTCTTCCTTGTATGTGAAGACTGCTCCACTGCAAGCTGATGTAAATTCTTTCTTTTTCTCCTGCAGAGGAGAACAAGGTGGAGCCCCGTTCTAGAATAAGGAGACTGAGTGACAGCAGTACCAGCAGCACCTCCTCAGGCTCCTCAGACATCGGTGGCTCTCAGTCAGGTCAGAGAGATTCCTTTGGTTTCTGAAGGAACAACACCTGGCTTCTGAGTTGGCATCGAGTGTTCCATATGCTTAACAAATATTTCAGTCACCCTTGTAGGTTTGCTCAATTCCAGTGCTATTCAGTGAGCGTTCTAAACCGAGTTTACAGGTTAAACAACACAACAACAAAAAAGCCATCCACTACGTTTGTTTTCTGTTTTGCTGCAATGTTAACTTCTGTTTCACATGCAGCTAAAAACCCAAGGCAGTACAAACAACAACTTACATTGGAGAGGAAGCAAGAGGTGAAGAAGCGACCACAGAACATGCATGGTCAGCCAGACCCAAAGAAGAAGAGAGACAACTTTAACAGTAATGTGGTTCTCTTATTTAGAAATAGCTTGAAGCGTGATTATTCCTTGGAGGTTTATGTGCTGTTATGGAGCTGTGGACTTTCTCCTCAGAACACATAAGATCTTAAGCTTCCCATCGCTTGTTTTAAAGTTCATGTATTTTGAACCGAATGGTGTCACAGCATCAACCTTGATTGCAACTGCTCATGGCATAAAACTCTGGGCGGATTAAAAACCGCCGGAGGACAGAATTGTTTCCTATTACCCCATCTTCACCCTACCAATGGAAGATGAAAGGACTAGAGGTATATAAGTTTGAAATTAAAATTTAAACAGCTTTACTAGAAGAGGGAAAAAGCAGTAACACAAGGAATAATCAAGAAACCTAGAAATAAATATACAACCGGATTTCGATGAAGGCAGGGATGGCTGCCTGAGGCCTCTTGGAGCTAGGCCGACTCGGGAGAGTGCTCTACGGTTCTGTCCAGGACCCGATGGATGTGGATTCTGAAGAGCACGTGGGGAGCAGGGGGCAAAGGAGAGCAGGAAACAGCAGCGAACCGAGGAACGGGCAGAAAAAAGGAGGGACTAGAGGGCTGACCGAGGTTATAGAGTATGGCAGGAAATGGGAGGGAATAGACCCCTCTGAGTACCGCCCCTTTCGGAGTCTGAAAGCCCTCCCTCTTTAGTTCCTCCTACTCAGAATATGACACTTTTCCTGTTGAAAACATCCTCCTCGTTCCTTCAAATAATCATATAACTTGTCATTTGCAAAGCTTCTATCAGAGCTTACACACTTTGAAAAAACTTTTTGTCTGCAAAAGCATTGTAAACTGAGGTAAATTAACCCTGCAAAGTAGCCTGATGGGGAGATGGCAGAAGATGACAGTTCTGCAGGACTTGTGGCTCGGGAAAGAGGAGAGTTTGCTACAGAGAAAGGCCTCAGCAACAAGCACTATAAAAAGTCTCTTTGCGCCTGGAAAACGCATGGAGAAAAACTGCTCAAATTGGGCGTTGAGACAGCACAGTCTCAACTTCCCGCAGGATTTTAAATTGTGTGATTACAGCTTCTCCCTGGCTATTTCATGCATCCAACTTGTTTGCTGCTGGTCAGTCTCCCTCCTCTATTACAGTCTCAGATCATCTGCCAGGTGGACAAGGAAATGGCAGGCGATGAACTGTTACAAGGAACAATAGATCTATCGAGGTTGATTTAGTCTTCCTTGTATGTGAAGACTGCTCCACTGCAAGCTGATGTAAATTCTTTCTTTTTTCTCCTGCAGAGGAGAACAAGGTGGAGCCCCATTCTAGAATAAGGAGACTGAGTGACAGCAGTACCAGCAGCACCTCCTCAGGCTCCTCAGAGATCAGTGACTCTGAATTGGGTCGGAAAGATTCTTTTAGTTTCTGTAGGCAAAATATCTGTCTGCTGAGTCTGGACCCAGAAAAGTGCAAGCAACAACTTACTTCTCAGAGGAAGCAAGAGCTAGAGAAGCGACCACAGGACATCCATGGTCAGCCCAACCCGAAGAAGATGACAGACAACTTCAACAGTAATGTGGTTCTCTTATTTCGAAATAGCTTAAAGCGTGATTATTCCCTTCAGGTTTATGTGCTGTTATGGAGCTGTGGACTTTCTCCTCAGAACAGAGGAGATCTTAAGCTTCCCGTTGCTAGCTGTAAAATTCTTCCTATATGAATGAGTAACAGCAGCAACTTGGGGCAGTGACTTGTCCTGTCCACAACATCCTCCTTATTTCTGAAACTCGTCTTTTATTGCTGCTAAAGATGATGTCAGCTTCAGAGCTTGGTAGACCTTTCTTATCAGCATATCCTTATCAGGAAGACATGATGGGAGGAGGAGAAGGAGTGTCCCACAGTCTACACATTTGCTTGGAATTCATTTTCTGTGTCTTAGAGATTCGGGAATAACAACTCTGGTTACACTGTCAGAGACTGAAAACAGATCATTGCAGCTGATTTTGTATGTCAGGTTGTTTCTCCTTAAACTGCTGAGTGCTATTATTGCCATCTTTTGGTTATCTGTTAAACTGCTAAGTAAAGACAGATGGAATGAAAAACCAAAGCAAAAAACCAAAAGCAAAACCAAAAAAACCACAAAACAAAAGCAGCAGAAAACAGGGATCAATATCACGTAGCAAGAGTTAGGTGCATCCAACTTGAGGACTTCATTCTTAGTCTATAGCTTACTTTTGTGGATTTTATTACTCTTTTTTAACTTTCTTTGCCTATATATATTAGTCTGCATCATGAAAGGCACCTTGCCTTGTGGGGTTTATTCCCTAAGCTGAGGAACAATAAAGTGCCAACAGCACTTACTGTGGAGCCGAAGTCTACCCTGGTGCTCCATGATACCTCAAGTTTGTTCAAGGGACATCACAGTGCTGCAGTATCAGGATATTGGAGTGTTACTCTTTGTACACAGAACTCTCTTTAGTATTCTAGGATAGAACAGATTTGCCAAATTGGAGGTCTGCATGGTACGTATCTATGAAGGAAATAGTGCGAGGTGAAATGAATGCTTAACTCTGCAGTGTGGTGGATGCTTTTTTTTTACCTCCCTTTTTGTCCACTTTGTATTTATAGATGTAGAAACCTGCTCAGAACAGACTGGAGCCATGCAGAAATGTCCACCTTCTATGAAACAGCCTAAGGTAAACTGACTGGAATGTAACATTTTTTTGCCTTAAAAATTTATTGCTTATGGACAATGGTACTAGAAATTATGCAACTTTATCAGCAAACAATGAATATGACTTGAATGCTTCTTGTACTATAGGGCTGATTTCCACTGAGATTTAAAATCTGCTGTTTGTTAGAAGAGCTTAGGTATCTGTATAGAAACTGATGTGCTAGAACTCCTAAGGCTTTTACCTCTTACAAGCCCTGTTGTGATTCTTTGTTGGGTGAAGGAGAAGGGAAAAGAAAGGGTGAAAGCTCCACACCCTACGCTTCCACCCTGCCTGTCCCCAAAAAAGGAAAATCCTTTCCACCTTGATCTTTGAATATAGAATTGACCTAATAAACAGTGCAAATCCTGCTTAAATATTTTTAGTTTGCCTGTGAATAACCTTACTTCTACAACCGAAAAAAAAGAAATTGTACAATATAATAGTTGTTATCAAGATACTTTATATTATGTATTACTATGGTGATATTACAAGCAACAACAAAATTTGAAAGAAAGTATTTTTTATGTCTCTGATAAAATTTCTCTATTCCCATATATACAGCAGGTGTTACTTTTTCAACTTAATCACTCTTGATTTCTGTTTTCATATGTTCTTGGAGAGTATCCTGATTAGAAGGGCCTCTGTTTTACAAAGGAAGTTGTTGATGTTACTGCAGCAGCATGAGTTCTTCTATTTTAAGATGTTGAAAACATAGCTGCTTTAACAGAAGAATGTGTCCTGCAAGAAAAGAAAAGCAACTTGCCCTTTCCCATTAGCATTCACTATCAAAAGGCAGCAAGTTATAGGTATTATAAGACTTGGGGTTTTTGCAACACCTTCCCCATTTCAAGGGAATTTCTACACAATCTGACAAGGAGAAAAACTACACCTGGAGCGATACTCCTGCCCTTCACCCTGATCTATAAGCTAGAGTACAACAACTGGCTTTGCAACAGTAAAAGGCAACTTCTGTTATGTTGTACCATATTAAAGGTTACACAGCTTGTATCAGTTTCTCATATTTTACCAATTCCACCACTCAGGTTCTCTGAGCAGTTCTTGCTTTAAATCCAAAATGTTAATTTAAGAACGTACTTTAACTATCATAATATGAATGCAATCAAATTCTTCGGTGTTCACAGAAACAAAAGATGCAACAATTAATTCATTGCTCTAAGCTTCTAGAATCTTTAATCCTGCTGCTCTACAGAAATTCACATGTTCAGAGCTTTAGAATTCTGACTTCTCTTTTAGGTATCCAACACAACTTCCCAGGTTAACAGGGCTGATGGGAGTAAACAAAACGAAACAATACATCCACACAAATCAAATAATCTTCAAAAACAAGGCTCATGAGAATACTGATGATTCAGCATCCACTAATCAAGAAACAAAGTATGTATTGTCATAATAAACCTGTAACTGATATCAGAGGTGCAAAGTTAAAAATGTATTTGAACCTGGTAAAAGAAAGAAAATATTTAATATTTGTGCATTAATCAGTTTGCAGAATAATGGGAGAATAGTGCAGTTTTCCCTTGCTCTTCCTTTTTCATTTTGGTTTAGAGCTTTAAAAAAAAAAAAATTAAATGTATTCTTGGTTCTTTTTCTGTGTTATGATATATAAAGCAAATTAATTTGTTTTAAGAACTTAGCTTCCTGGAATTGGTACTAGGCATAAGTAACCCAGTCATTCAGTAAGTCTGAGAGATCCACTGCTCTTGTATGTTGCACTTCACTGGTCTTTAAGCTGTTTTCTTATGCAGCTTCATGGAGCCACCTTCACAGGGCTCTAATAGCACTTAAACTTTGCCTATGTAAGCGTCGAGATATTTTTCCTCTCATGAGTAGTGAAGAGCTAGCAGCATGGCATATTGAAACATCCCATAGGCTACTGGAAATAGGATGCCTCGTCCTTCCTGGCTGACCTGTTTTGTTTTTATTTATTTAAATTAACGAGAAAAAAAAAAGTAGTTTGGAGAACTATAGACAAAACAGGTTTACCAGATGAATGAGATTCTCTTAAATAATGCTGGAATCCAAATGGAAGAAGGCTGGGTGGAGATGGGACAGGAGGTGAGCAATTGCCCAGGTACTGCGTTGAGACATTCTGACCAAAATTTTTGGCCATTCTGCTGGTACTTTTCCTAGAATTAACCAGGAATTAATTTCTCATCTATATTTGAGTTCAACCATTCCTTTCCCCATAGTCCAGTTCAACTTAAGCTTAGGAAATGTTTAGGAGCGTTTCTGTCATCCTGAACCAAATAATAATAAAAAAATTGCAGCATTAATTTGTCTGTCAGTGTCTAGGTTGACTAGATTATTATCGTTTAAATTTGAGAAAACAAAGTCTGTAAAATAAATGTGAGTGAAAAATACTTTTTGTTCTTCCATCAGGTGACTGTACACACAGTGATAAACCTAATAGTAAAAACACGGTGGAGCCAAAATCCAAAATTCTTTCAAGGAAGGTAAGTGTTGCTCAAGTAAAGTCCTATTTGAGGAGGAGAATTTAAGCATTCTTTTAAGATCAGTAATTCCCTGTCCTGGGCCCTTTTCTGAAAATCTGGTCTTTTTTAGTTCAAATATTTAGTGTGTGATAGATGTTAGGCATTGTTATAGCCTAGACAGATTTATCTTATTTCTAATGTGAAAACCAAACAAATCTACAGGCTTTAATCATTTCAGAAGATAAATTATATAAGATTCATTTTAAAATAACATTCATACTTTCATTAAAAATATGGCTTAGCTCAGCTAGTTTTAGTATTTAAACTTTTAGTGTTCTCGATCTAGTTCTAATATTCAAGCTATTACTATAGCTGAGCTATAGTGGGGAATATCGCCACAGGTACTATTGAAAAGCTGTTTTGAAAGAAGATGATACACTTTTGATAACATTATTACAATTGGGAAATTGTCTGGTGTTTTTTATAAGCAAAATATTTCCTACACTAGGTTATCTTAAATGGAGAAACAGAGGAATTTTCTTACTCGTTATTTAAATTCTTCTGTGGTAATCAGCGATTTGAAAACCTTAAATCAAAATTACTAGTCTCTGGATTGAAAATGTTTGTATATAGTCCAATGAATTAAAATATTCCTAGGAATATTCTTTAGGCACTTAGCTTTCAGAAAGCTATAAACTAACACTGAATTCAGTTAAAGAAATATGTACTTCCTTCATAAACACATGACCTTCTTCTAGAAGCAGTACTTCTTAAGAATTCTGGTCTTATGCTGTTTTATGCTGGGAAGAAAATGCCACTGGACAAAAGAAAGGGGGGAGGGAACCAACATGGGTATTTAAAACAAACAAAACCAACAAGCCTAATTTAAAACTATTGTTATGTAAGGATTATGTATAGAAATGAGGTGGACGTTCTCCATATTAAAATATTGTCAATGGACCTTGCGACAGCTCAGTCTTGTGAATTCGTGTTTTCTAGAATTAAAAATTGGAGAGGTGGTTGTAACAGATTGGGTAAAAATAGCTACAAATGCTAAGAGATGAGAAAAGAGGTGAGAAAACATCAAAATCTGCTTAGATTGGAATTCTGCCAAAGTAAAGATATTTTGTTGTAGATATTTCCAATTAGGTCCAAGCAAAACAGTATTGCGCAGATAACGGGTGATTACTAGTTGCAGAGTTTTTGCTTCTTCCATCTTTTCCTTTCTTATAACTTCAGGATACAAAATTCAAGAATATAGATTCTTGGGTAAGCTTATGTAAAAGGATGAGACAGCCAGCTCCGATAAAAATATCTGCTGAGACATTCAAAGAGTACAGGAAAGAAGCATTAAAGAAAAGAAATGAGCAAATCAAATGGGAAATGCTAAGAATTTCTCCAGAAAGAGAGAGGTTTGTAACCACACATGTTGAAATGTTATTGTATTATTTTTTATTATAATTATATTATTCCTAATATTTTTTTATGATACTGGTTGGAATCAGGAATCAAGTAGTTTTCATTAGGTAACTGCAGTGTAGCAGACTGGGGGGAGCTGTGCAAGTCTTCAGCACAACTGCACAAATGGCACAAACTGGATTTTTCTTTTTCCTTTGCAAATCATCATCATTTTAGCCAACTCCTCAGGTACTTTCCTTTTTTTTCATCAGTTTGGTTATGACCAGAATTCACACCTGTCCTCAACATGTTAATTTCCTGTATCTGTAACCAGAAAAAGTTACAATCTCACTGCTATTCCAAGGGGATAATCTAGTCTTCAAGAATTTAGTGTTAACATAGAGAAAGACATTCCAGTGTGCACCACTTCAGGCAGCAGAATTTTTTGCATTGCTGTAGAGGAATATATTGCATAAAGGCACTTCTGTAGTATTTTTCCCTCCTTATTTGCAACCACTGCTCTAGTTAGAGTTCCCCTGTCTGAGGGCTATCATCATGCTGAGTGGGATAAGTGACTGCCTATTAATTACTGCATTGCAGTAATATCTAAGATTGCTCTTTGCTGGCTTTTTGCAACCCTGCCTTCTGTAATATTTTCCTCTTCAGTAGTCTTCATTTTTTCTTGCCTGTGTGACCCTGTGAATGATAAGCATGAGCTGGTTCTTAATTTCTCCTGCTCCTGCCCTTTGCTGGCTGCATTAGAACAGTTCACTTGTTCAGTGTATCATTTCAGTAAATGGAGCACTCAACAAGACACGAGTACACTCCTTGTCCAGATTGCACAGTGAACAGCCCAGGTGCCTTGAGCTCCTACAGGTTTCCACAAGGAAAAAAATAGGCATATAGCTCTATAGAGTAAGACATTACAGATGCTTGCCTGAAGTTAGTAAAATTTTATTTGATTAACTAGTTGAAGAGGAAGTAGTTATAAGCAGAACATCAAGGACCAAGAAAATAAGGAATTTAAGTGTCTATGTCTCTCATAAACTGTGTATATGAATCCTGTGTGCATAGAAATGGAACACAGGAAACCTTATCCTACTACAGCCCAACAATTGTGTTCACACCTACCTCTTGCAAAGGAAAATTACTATGAACCAGTAGGTAAATAGAACCATAGCTTGAGAGCTATGCCCTGATTAAAGTTATTTGCTGAATTCTCTTTGGGTCCAAAGCTAACTATGAAGAAAAAGAATAGTTTTTACCCTATAGTGATCTCCTCTGTTTTCTTTCAAGAAGCCATGAAGGCAAAGGACTGGATACCAAGGCAACAACAGCCTGTGGGCCCCAAGAAGAGCAAAAGAGTGAACAGTTGCCTCAAGTTCAACAACATGCTCCTGTTCAAGACCGTAATTTGACTAGAAAAATGGATCAAGAACACAGGTGGAATGATGCAGTAAGTTGACTCTTGCCAGCTGGTTTTGTTTCAGTTTCAGTAGAGACTAAAAAATGTTATCTTATGTCCTTATTTTAAAGGGCCTCAATGATTAAAAACAGCAAAACTATGCTACCTGTAGAGTTAGTCCAGAAAATTAAACAGGAAATTCAAAGTAGGTCTTCAAGAGGCAGAATATTAGAAACTGTCTGTCGATACTATTACTGCTATAGCTTTGAATCACTGCCTGGTACAATCAAATTTTAAAGGAGAGTCCCTACCCTTTGAATAACTTCGAACCTCAAGTCTTGCAAGGTAGCTATCTACTTACATATATTCCATGTCAACAAAGTGGTAATCATATTCTTCTGGTCTGCAGTATCAAAATCGAGCCTTTTAAAACCTGATTTCTTGGTTTTATTGGGTAAGTAATGTTTTTTGATTGCTACTGGTTTTTAGATTAAACTTTTTAAAAATTCATAATACTGTAAAATGGAACGTGAAAACTGCTTCAACAGGCACATTCAAACTTTTAATAACAGAGGAAGTGTACACTTTTTGGAAAGAAGCTTTGTACTTTTTCCTAAATCTTTATTAAATATTTGACTTGCCTAGTAGTAATTAATCTCCAGCTGTTCTGAAAATAGATTCATTTGCTTTCTTGCAGATGACTTGGACACTTGATCTGACTCTGCAGAAGAATATTATGGCAGCTTTTGAGGAGTATCTAACACAGTGAAAGCTGTGGTTAATATAGAACATAAATAGAACATAAAAAAAACTACTGCAAACTGTTCAACTCTGAAAATGTACCAGTTAAGGCCACTTTGAAGACCATGAAAAGTTGTCTAAAATATTTACTGTTAGAAGTTTGTTCATTGATTGTTTTTTGACACTTGAAGCATTGCAGTATTTTTTGCTGCTTGCTTACAATAAATGCAATCTCATCATCTACTCTGTGGAATGAAGTTGTTCTTTTGGTTACAGTTTTGTACAAAAAATACCAGCTTCTTGATTTATTTTTTTTAATAAATTTTTTTCAGAAACACTTACCTCTTACAGCCAAGTTCCTGTGGTTTATTGTATTAAGTCACAGCAGTCTGAATGTGTACCTATAGAAACTACTTAAACCAAGGCCTTGTTAAGCATTTGCTATTGCTATTAGAACAAAACAGTCACTTTTCTAGAACATGCTTGGGCTGTGACTAAAGACCTCAATAGAAGTGATTATTTCTAAAGGGTTTGAAAAGTTATTTGTAATAATAAAGCAAAGTTTCCTGGAATGCTGCAATTTCAGCAGCAAATCTTGAATACTAGCGTAGCTTTTAATACCCAGACATGGTGACCTTTTGTTTAATATATTTTATTTTAATATAACATCTGGATAAGGGTGCAAACAAGTTAGACAAATTATTCTGGTTCTTCATAGGAAAAAAATATCTGAAACATACAACCCCTGGCTCCACTTTGAAAAGCTTTCTGATTAATGCAGTAATTCTTTTTTGAATGTTGGGATACTTGTCTTTAGAAACTAGAGTGCAAAACCCCTACATTCTTGTTGATTATATATAGCTACCTCAAAATCAGGTACAAGACTAATAAAAAATTGTTTTATAGAATTAATACCAAAACCACAATCTGTATCACAGAAACATTGGGTATAAGGGACTCCCTCATGATAATCTAGTTTAGTGGTCTCGAAACCTTTTTCATCGTGATACCTCACCAGTAAAAAAGTCTTCTTACATAAGCCTTGCCTGGATGCATGCTCCAATGTATGTTGCTTGGGAGATTTGAGTACTTGGCTAGGAAGGGTATTTGGGGTGAAAGGTGGGTCATAATGTGGTGTTCTTAGGATGTCTTGTTAAATATCCATATAAAAAGTGATTTAGACCTGTGTTCATTTCACCATTATTAAGTATTTGTCCTGCAATAAAACATTACAGTTCACATTTAGGACTCCTTATGTTGCTGTCATCTGGACATACTTTCTGACTGATTTAATGCAAGCTCAGGATCTTTTGCTTTGGAAATGGTAGGTGATGGAGGGAAGGCAAGAATTTATTCTCTGCATTTCATCCATTCTGTACAACCACTTTTGCACTGCTAACAGTGTGAACTACTACTCTCGCCCCTTCAAAAACTAATTTCAGCTTCCATGGCTATATTGTCATGATGACCTAAAGTCACAATATCAGTGTTGTTAATGCTAATCTGATAAGCCTTTGATTTGCAACCTACAAGCCAGATAAGGAGGATAATCAGTTCCTACCTCCAGACAAAAGGCTGAGTTCAGAGAAAAGGGAGATGACCTCCAAATGTAAGTGAGCAGCAAGCCTATAATGATTATGTTTGCCCAAAGCTGTCACTACACTTAGGCAGGAATACCACTTGTGCAGATAGGGTCTGAAAACAAAAAGCTACTAAATTAGACTAAGTATTGTTAGCTACCTAACTGTTAAAATATGTACTAAATTCTGTCACGCTGTTAAGTTACCTTGATCATTTGTGAAAACAGTTTCACTAGTATGTAATTTTTACACCTGTGTAGTACATTTGCATATGTGCAAATGCAGGGTAAGATAGGTAGAAGCTTTTAAAAAATCCTGTGTCACTAATAAATGGAACATGCTAAATTTTTCACTATCCGCTATGAGTTGGTCAGGTTGGAAGCAGTTACATGCAAGTTGTCCTGTCTATCAGAGGATAGGGATTAGTCAAACTGACAAAAGATAAGCAGGCAGATGGCACATCATGCAGGGCAAAGCACACTGACAAAGTACGTAAGACAATCTGCCCTGGGGATGGTTTGGTTTGGCACCCACTGGAACAATAATTTAAAGCAGAAGATGCAAATACCAAAATCTAAGGATGACAGGAAAATAATTCTTGGGGTTCTCAATTTTTGTTACTTATGTTTGTTACAAGCTGTCATAAGATATGCCAAAGAGTCATAAGTTTTATTCTGTAAAATAATGGAAAAGGTGTGGAAGATACTTGCCTTGTACAAACAAACTTAGGAAGCGTGGTCCTGCAGTGCAAAGAAAGCGCTCCTTATTATGAGACAAATTCTATTTATTGCTTCTTTGGCAAACAGGACAGCTAAGGTAGTGCAGCTGGAGGTGCCCAAAAACATTGGGCCAGGGTTTGCAGCCGTGTCATCATGCAAAAACCACTCGGAACTGCCAGGCCCCCAGCACTATCACCTTCTCAGCTGTGATGCTGGATCCTAAACTAACATCAGAAGATGACACAGGCAAAGCTCATAGGCTACTGCAAAAGATTTGTATCGTTTCTAAGTTTGACATAAACCTGCCTCAGTAGGTGGTGATGCATAAGCTACAAATAGACTTTATTCTATTCTTGTGAAAAATTAGCTCTGCAGTTTTTACAAAAAATATGACATAGCTTGGCCTCATACCTTTGTATAGTAAGGCACAGTTCCATCCATAATCCTTCTTTTCTACATGGCTACTATCATCTTGTGAATGCTGTGCCTAACCTATCACTGGGCTTCCACAACTCCAGGACTACCAGCCTCAGCTTTTCTCTTTTTCCTAGGGCCTGTTCTGTAACAGTTCGTAGTGGTCGATTACTGCTTTGTTAGGGAATTTTATAATTATTGTGAAACAAACAACAACACTGGATCCTTTATTCCTGCCAAACTTTCTAACTTATCTAAATGGGTCACTGGCTTGCTGAGATACACTTCAGGGAAAATCTTGCTGCAGCTAGTCTGATATAGTGAGGCTTCTTTCTGATCAAAAAGATTATTAGCACCAAGTTTGATGTATAAAAAAATCACCTATACAGTAATCCTAGGGTTGGCGGTATGAGTAATCTGTGCCTGAATGGAAAGCTCAGTGTTGGTAGGCATGATTCATATAATCCTCCTGGAGTCTGCAGAGGTTAGTGTCTTAACTGAATCATCAGCTCCTGATGTCCTTCCTTCTCCTTGCCCAGGAGAATGAGCTTTAAACAGTACAGCACCTTTTTTTCCCAGCAGCCTGGTAAAGCTTCTGACCTTAAGTTTGTAGGCTCACATGGAGGCAATAAGCAAGGATCGTGAACAGTATGATTCAGCATTGTCAGCTGATGTGGGTTGCTGGTTATTTCTTTTGTGTTATTGGTAAGAAGAAGATAGGAAGCTTTTTATAGCTACCTGAAGATGTAATCTTTAGTAGTTAAGAAAAAATAAGTAATGGTTTTGCATCCTATGTAAACTTTCAAATGCATGAAAATGAAATAATGGGCATTTTTTTATTAATTTCTGGTGCTTAATTGTTTTACTTGGATTTTTTTAAAAATAGAAGTTTTGAACTGCTTGCAACCAGCATTAATTCTGTCACTGCCTGCAACAAGATAAGAATTCAGCATCAGTGTCTAAATTTGTATGTCTGAATTTAGAACAAGTAGGAGAAAGCATTTGGTATGCTACAGAAAAATTGTCTGCAAGCTGTGTTCCATGCATACTGAAAAATATGACATATTCAGCTGTATATAAGCTTATCCAGTTTGAGGGGTTTTGTTTGTTTCTGGTTTTTTGTTTTTTTTTAATAGCTCATTAAATTACATAGTTTATATTTTAACAGATGCATGGTGTCTTTCTGACAGTTTCTACCTGCACTACTGGACAGAGAAAATAAAAATTCCTGAAGTTATGTTTTAATCCTCCAAACTCAACTGCACCAAGAAGAAACTTTGGTCTTCATCAATTTCAAGTACAATTTGTTAAAATCCCCTCCCCTGAAAAGGCAGGCGGTTGCACACAGACCTATATTGTGAGCTGTGACTCTCCTATGGCCCGCACAATCTCCTATCTGCCTGCACCCTCTACTTTGAGAAGCAAAGAGTTTAGATCAGAGGTGAGCAGGCTGCGCAGTGATTTGGATCAGAACTTGTCAGGATTTGACATGAGAGCTCAGTGTTACTTCCCTTGTAGTCAGCAACTACCATGTTCACATTCTGCTACTAAACTGTAATTTTTCATAATTTGCTTTTTTATATAACATGTAACATAAATTGCTTAATATAGTTAAGTGTTTTATTTCAATTTTTGACTACATGAACAATTCTGATTCTAAATTACCCTTTACCCTGTGGCCCTTTACCTCATCATCTGTGGCCTCCTATGTCACTGCACGAGTCCTTGGCTTGTGCAAACAGCAATTTACAACTTATGGACAGCAAGATTGTTCAGCTTCTAATGTCAGCCTTGGGTAGTTGAGATCTCCATACTAAACCAACTCTATTGAAATAGTTAGTAACAATGACCTAACATCCTTTTCTAGATAATTTCTCTAACGAAGTTAAATTTTTAAAATTATATTTTTTGGTGCTGGAGCTCAAACTTTTTCTCTTTTAAGAAATATTCCTAGTAATTGCAAGTATTAGCTAAAATTAGAATACAAGATCGGTTTAAATGGATAACAGTGAGGCAGCAGTGAGTGTCCAGCCTTGAAAAATACTAAATTGCCACAACACAGTCACATACCTACACTCATCCTTTCAAGGCATAAATAAGTGTCATCAAGTACGTAACCGGAGAAGCAAAGCGGTGGCCGGCAAGGTCCTCTGGCAGGCACCAGCGGCGAGGCTGTCCCGCGTGCCCCAGACGCACTTTTTGCAATGACATTTCGGGCGAGTTTCGGAGTATTTGGCAATTTAGACAGAGCGCTGCTGACAGCTCCGCTCCTTTGCTCCGGGGACCGTTTCTCCGCACTTCACCACGAAATATCTGGGAGAAGAGCCTGCGGTGGCCGAGCGGGTGGCCGCCCCTCCCCTCGGACGCGGCGCCGTCGCCCCCCAGGTTTTGCCCGGGCCTAGCGAACGTGGCCCGCGGCCGGGATCACCGCAGCCGGGCACACCGACCCCTCGGGCACACCCGCAGCCCGGGCCAGCGGCGCCCGGGCGGGGCGAGAGGAGAGGGCCGCGGGGGGCCGCGGGGCGGGCGCGCCGCCGCTCCCGGTGCCTCCGCTCGGGCGGCTCCTGGCGGCGGCGCTCCCAGCCCCTCCCGGCCGGCGAGGAGAGCGGCGGCGGGGCCCGATGGCGAGACCCGGCTCTGCGTGCCCGCCGCCCGCCCGCCGGGTGATGGTGGCCGCCCGGGCGCTGCTGTTCTGGGCGCTGGTGTACAGCTACTGCGGGGTGTGCGCCTGCATCGCCGGGCTGCGGCTGCTCTGGAGCATCGGCCGGCGGCCGGGCGAGACCTTCCGCTGGGTGGTGCGGGAGAACCCCCCCGCCTGCCTCAACGACCCCTCCCTGGGCACCCACTGCTACGTCCGGATCAAGGTGAGGGCTCGGGTCGGGGGAGCGGGTCCGCTGTGCGCACACGCACCGCTGTGCCCGTCCTTCCCGTGCGCGGCACTGCTGCCTGCCTGCTGCCTGCCGTGCACGCCTGTGCTCGGGCACGGTGCTTGTCTGCCGGTGCATGTTCGCCCCGGTGCCTGCCCGTGCTGCCCCGTAGCCGCGCTGTGCCCGGCGGGGTCCCGGCCCCGGGGAGGATCTCGGCGGACGGCAGAGGCGCTCGGCTGCCCCGGGTCTCTCGTTCTTCGCACCCTCTTCTGCCGGGCCCTCCCTGATATTTAGGATTTGCCCAGCTCTTCCTGGGAGCCTCGGTCGTGCATCGGGGTCGCAGGGAAAACGCGCAGTAAAAAGATGAGTCCTGTCTCTAAGGTTGCACAGTTGAAGCCCTCAAGTCGGTTTTCATACTTGTCTCAGATCGCTGTGATAATGCTTCTCCACTAAGTGAAGTTCTATTGCCTTGGTTTCTTTTGTAGCCATAGATGAGCAAAAAATGCACTGCGGATTCCATCAAATGTTATTTTTAGTAAATTGAGAACAAAGATCTGTGTTCTCAGAGATCGGTGCAGATGATTTTGTGCCAAGCAATACTAATATAAATGACTGAGCCTCCTGGTTTCGCAGTATTTGCTTGGGGGGGTTTCTACCATTAGGAGGCATGTGAGGGCTGTATTACTTTCATGCCACGTTCACTTTTCCACATAGCACCAGGCAGTAGATGAATGGCTTGCAGGAGAAGTGAGGGATGTGACCATAGTAAAAGAGCATCTGGAGGAAGCTGTCAATATGACAGTCTATCACTCATGTCAGGAAATATGAAACCCTCTTGCTGCTGGGTAACAGTAGGCTAATGTTTTACTTTCTGAGCACAGGTACTGATCTGTAGACATTTCAACAAAACAAATAAAAAAGTGTGTTTCAAAAAGCATGGCAGCACCCTCTTTCAGTGGGATGGAGGTGGGGGCAGAAGCAAGGATGGACTGAAAAGGCAAAAGGTGGGCTTAGTTTGGGGCATGTGACACATAAACTGCTGCTAAGCGGTGACTGAATTTCAATGAGTAAAGGGCATGCCCTTAAAAGCAGTAAATAAAGTAAAAACATTGAAGGTAAATCCCTAGAAGACACAAGTTTAAAGAAGCAGGATGGAGGAGGGCTTACCCACTACTCATTAATCTGAGTTTGTGCAGAATTTAGCAAAAGTTCCTATTATGTTCATAGTGAGTATAAAAACCCCAGATATTTCTTTTAAGATTCAAGATGTAAATTAATGGCTTTGTAGTTGTTTAGTAACTTAGTGGTGCCAAGGTAGCTCAGAGTATTTTGAGTATTTGCAGCATTTCTGGCAAGAAAAGCCTTTTTAATGCATTTGTGATCCTTGGCATGATATAAGCTCTTGATGTACAGCAAAGGCTTTTCTTTCCTTTTTAAAACACAAGAGACAGTGCAGGTTTTGACATTTGTTCAGGAGCTGTGCAACGTTTCTTCCTGCAGTTTCCTTCATATGACAGCTAAACAGCATGTTGTATTTTGTGAACTCTTTCCCAACTGCTGTATCCACTGTTACGCCAGAATTGAGTAAACCCTACAGGGTGAAATTTCAACTTACTTAAATTCTACTGGATTTGACCTTGAGTTAGTGTAAGCTTGTGCACATCCATTCATTGCAGTGGCATTTCAGCTTTCAGCCCCTGCACTGCTAACAATAATGAACTTGTCTGCTGGTAATTCAAGTAAGACCCATTTTCATAAAGGGTGCATCAGATATAGTGACTGTATATACAGGAGAAAGAAAATTATTACATGAAGTCTTTTTTTTCTGAAGTGAATCTGAAACCTGAACAATAAACTCAAGGAAAAAACACTTGTTTTCTAGTTACTTAATTTTGATTGCTTTTGTTTTTTTTAAGAATCCATGCAGTCCTTTATTGTGCGATGTGATGGTTTAAAATAGTTACATAATCTTACAAACTAACTGAAAGACTGAAAGTGCACTTAGGGCATACCATGTGTTAAAGTCTTCTGCTAAAGCACGACTGATGCCCATGTGAGAGCAAGGTGCTAGCTTTGACAGTAATCTACATTTCCTAATCACAGAGCCAGGCAGTGCTCTTTTCCAGAAAGGTTTCCATACTCATGGCAGAGCTGAGACACATTTAACGTAGCCTGATGTGTATTAGAGATAGTTCTCCCTGGAGGAAGCTCTGGCAGCTGGGAGGTGGGATACTCGACATTAGCAGGGTGTAGGAGATGCTGATCTCAGAATCACAGAAGACTTCAGCTTCAAAAATGACAAGTTCATTTTTTGGGGAGGGGACATTACATTGGTTTTTAGATTATTGCTTGAAAATTGTATTCATTCTCAGATCCCAGTATAGCAGTTCCATGCAGCAATAAAAACACACTTTTTCTCTTGTTTTAGGATTCAGGCTTAAGATTTCACTATGTGGCTGCTGGAGAAAGGGGTAAACCGCTCATGCTGCTGCTTCATGGCTTTCCAGAATTCTGGTAAAACTCCCTATATGCTTTTCTTGTGTAAAAGAAGCCACTTAAGATACCCAAGAGTGAACATTTCTGCTGAAGTAAACCCAATGTGATCTGTTTTATGTATCTGTGAGTACTA
The DNA here is from genome assembly GCF_003957555.1 of Calypte anna. Classification (NCBI taxonomy): domain Eukaryota; kingdom Metazoa; phylum Chordata; class Aves; order Apodiformes; family Trochilidae; genus Calypte; species Calypte anna. The sequence goes on along the minus strand of NC_044254.1, from coordinate 14,217,889 downwards.
ACTAATGGTATTAAGTTTCAGTAGGGAACAAGCCCTTAAACATTTTTTAACTGCAGTATCCACAAAAAATTTCTGCGGACTGACACAAACCATCTTTTTTTGCCTTGTCAGTCCACTTTCCCCAAGTATGTAGACAGTGGATCTGCTCCTTTTTAATGAACTTCCTGTTTGGATAAAGTTTGTACCTTAAAGTAATGATTTTTAAAGTGATAATGAATTGTAAAGTTATGAATTATAGCAGAGGATCCATTATATGTTAAGTGCAATATAGACTGCTGCATTTGTTAAAAATACTATACAGTAATTTTTAACAGAGAAGGGAAGAAGAACTGTGAGTTCTATAGGCTATTGCGCAGCCTAATTTCAGAACCCCACTCAAGGAACAAGGTTCTATTATTAGCTCGTCATAAGACGAATGATGAATCAAACCCAATCCTGAATGTTTGTTTATGACAATGAAATGCAGTCATGTGTCTAATGATTTAACCGAATTGCCCAGGCTGCCATTGCCAAGTTTAGTTACTGAAGCATGGCTTACAGAACTTGCACTGAAAAAATAACAAGGGGTTAGGGGCAAGTGGCAATACCAGTAATGACAACAAGTTAAACATTCCTTTTCCTTTCTAAACTCAAATACAGAGCTAGGTTCCTCCACTAGAAGAGCTATGGTCTCTCAGGCTGGACTTAAGTCATACCATGATAAATTGACCCAGGTAAACCAGAGATCAGTTCTTTTCCATTAGCAATTTCCTGTAGATACTAAGGGTGAAAACAGGATGATGGTAGGAAGTCATATTTATTTAGAAATAGATTTTCAAGGAATTAGATTTTTAAAATAATAAACTGAAATCTAAATGGATTAAAGCTGTAAATTCTCATTTAAAATAATGTTGAGTTGGGGGGCTGCATATTCTATGCAAACATAATGCACCCCTTGCATAACACATGTTCTAACACAGTAAGACAACTGAGACTACAGCTAACCTTGCCTCCAGTGATAATAATGCTGCAAAACTTACCCTTTTAGGTACACATTCTACTGAGGTCTGGTATATTATTTTCAGAAAGCAGAAATCCATTCTTACATTTTAGAATGGTGAGTCATGCTTTAAGTGACAGTTCATATATTGTGTTATCTGGCCATTCAAAAGGAATGAATAAGTCACTGTTATCTAGGTCACGAGGACCACCAATAGCATAGTTTATGTAAGTGTTTTTAAAAATAATATATTCCAGGATTCTATAAAGGAGTTCCACTACCAGAACTGATGCTGCCTTGTTAATTCAGTCTGTGAGTAATTTTTTAAGCAAGAATAGAAATTGTTCTAAGAGCATGAGATAAAATAATCACAAATTAAGAGATATTTAAAGCAGCTGCATCAAATTTGCTTCATTTGGTTAGTTAAAAAAAAAAAAAAGGATTCACAGGTACAATTCTTAATTCTAACAAATCTTCTGCCTTCAAATGTTTCAAAGTAATATATTAGACAACTGTAACTGTACAATACTGACCTTTGTGAGTGATTGAAAATGTCTGAAGATAAAAAAATCTCTAAAGAATATAATGCCCCAGTACCATTAAGTGCTTTAAATGCATAAGAATAAATAATAAAATAATTTAAATCAGATATAATGTATTGAGACAGCCAGGTACCTATAAGACACCTGTGAACTGCTAAATTTTGTATAAGCTGCCTTTCAGAAATAATGTGATCAGAAAGTCACAAAATATTTTCATCATTCAACCTTATGAACATGAAAGCATTCACTAACATTTCCAAATTCTGCTTGCAAAGCAGTTACTTTGGTAAAAGGATGTCTTTTAATATAAAATGTACCTATTCAGTAAGTCAGAAATTTGGTGATTTCCAGTAATGAAAACAGAAGATGGGGATAGCAAGTAGACATTTTCTGAAAACAAAAATTGTTTGTGTATTCATTTATTTTTGGACCTTGCTTCTTCTTACTGAAGTATATAGGATAGCTACAACAGTTGCCATGGCAAATTCAGTTTCCAAGTCATTGTATAATGCCTTTAAAAATTTCATTCCTGGATATGCTAAATCCAGCTAAATCTTGTAGTTTCATTATATGGCACTGAAATGGAAAGGTTCGGACGGTACTGTTTTTATAAATATAAATTTCTGTAATTAATGAGTGTAACTGTAATACTACTTATGTTAAAAATCCCCAATGGTCTGGAGGCAATGCTGAAGTAAAAGAACCAGTGGTTTGATACAGACAGTGTTTGATTAAGGTAGAATTCTGTGCATCACTCTAACATACACTGGTGAAACAAATGTTATATATAATTTATCTGATATTGTTAAAACAAGACCAGAAGTAAAAGCTAGATCCTAGCACAGAGGGATGCATCCACTATACACAAGCCTAGAAGATCATGTTTTTCATATATCTTTTTATTACAGTATAAGGCCATGCCTGTCTTGGTACCAACTATACTAAAATTTATTTGGTTCAATGACAGCTGAAGGACAGGTGTTTCTTTCAGAATGAGGCCCACCATTTGCTTTTTGCTTCATAATACAGACATTAGTCACCACATGCTATCACTGAATGAAGAAGAGCCCTGGCCTTTGCCTGACTTTTCAGTTTTGTGTGTCTTAATGTGTGTAACTGTATAATTCCTTCCTATAGAAACAAAAGTCGTTAAATACTTTGTGTAGTGCCACTTGATTTGCTCTGGAACAATTCTGGTAGTATAGGCACAGATTAGAGTATAGGTAATATAAATTATACAAACTTCACCAAGTTCATTTGTTATTCATTGTATTTCTTTAGTGTATGAGTTACCTGACATTCATTTTCTGAAACAAACAAAAAGAAGCAAAGCTGATCTTGAGGCATGCTTCCCTACTCAGTCAAAATGTGTGTGAGCAGCTCAGAGAGAAAAGAAAGCTTTTCAGACCTTACTATTTTTTATGATAGCTATGGCTCCAAGGATAAAAGAGAACAGTCCTCTGTGAGCTCTGGTTTATGCTGGCTTGCTTTGCAGCAAAGTGACCATGCTAGACTCCAGGAACTGTTGAAATACCCAGGCTCCAGCCTTGCCCTCTTTCTGGCAGCTGCACTACTACTACTGGGGAATTCAGGAAGGGAGCAAAAATCTACTATAGCCACAAAGGGCCATCAAACAAAGCCATGCTAATTTACCATCAACTATTTGGGAGCAAAAGAATTTACTTAATTTTGATATCATACTGCTTGACCTTATAACTCCAACATTTTTTTTCCCCTTTGTTAGGTATTCTTGGCGCCATCAATTGCGGGAATTTAAAAGTGAATATCGAGTGGTGGCCCTGGATTTAAGAGGTTATGGAGAAACAGATGCACCTTCTCACAAAGAAAATTACAAGTTAGATTGCCTGATAACAGATATAAAGGATATTTTGGAATCTCTAGGTGTGTTGGTAGAAAACAAACTACTGAGCTGAAAGATGACTTGATTTTCTGGGAAAAAGGCCATAAAGATCTAGCACAGATTTTAAAAAAACCCCTCTATTCTCCTTAATACATACAAGCATTGCAGATATGTGTACATATAAAACTAAAATACTAATATTTTATGGACTACTATAAATATTAATGACAAAGATTTGTTATCTAATTCTGATGTGCATATCAGTATAAAGTACACGTATATGATTTTCCACCATGAGTTCAGAAAAAAATTTTCCCTATGTTCTCTGAAATCCAGTACAAACTTTTGGTCTTTTTCCCAAGGAAGGTCTTTACTTACTCTCAACCACTGCACTTACTAAATAATGTTATGAATTTGAGTCTAATAGCACTTCTAGACTAAATAATTTAGATCAGGTGACATTTTTCATGAACAAACAAAACAGAATAAATATTATGGGCTTTATTAAGATGATGACAGTACATCTGCTGTATTTAAAAAAAAAAATCCCAAAATACTACTCCTGCACAGTACTCAAGAGCTGAATCACTCTTGCTTATACAACAGCAAAAATAACAGAAGGGAGAACAAGGGACACATTGCTCCCTGTGGCAGATACACAGTAATACTGGGGAGCTGAAGTGAATCTGCAAAATTTGCCCCTCTAGTTCAGTATGTTGGTAACCATAGCAGTTCTGGTGATAATTTGTAAAACCTAGTGAAGGGTATTTCCCTTCCATACCAATTGCAAGATAAGGGATTACACCGTCTTTCTCAGAATCATTTTAATTCCCTGGATACTCCAAGGGTTGTGAAAGAATTTATTGCATTTCATGGGAAGAAATCATAAAGAAGTGGTTCCAGTTCTGAGATTTGAATTTAGGATTTGTCTTGCTTGTGATGTTTGAATATTGTAAAACAATTGGGCAGGCAGTCCCTACATTGTGTTTACATTTTCTCACCTTTGCTGGTTGTGTTAATCTCCATGGTAATGTCATGGTTATAGTTGTGAAGTGCTCTCATCATAATTCAGTTTCATAAGGATTTAAAATTTTCCGGAAAAAAATATTTCTGAGTCTTGTTATCTTTGTTTTAACCCCAAGTCAAATTCTTTTTGAGAAGTTTATTATATCAAAACTACTCCAAAAGATTTCACTTCAAGAAGGGTTATAAGGTGCTGTGACAACTATGTCCAAATTTATGGCACAATTATAACCAGTTTGACTTTTAAATGTTTCATTAGTAGTGTATGTACTCAGCATTACCATTGTCAATAAGGAGTTTAAAGGTATCTGATGCTATAGTATGTATGCCAGTGGTTAAAGGAGGAATGATTAGGCTTTCAAAAAATCAGTAATGATTTTTCTCCTGCCTTTTATTGCTGTTAAATTACCATTTTTATTGATGGAAGAATAAGTATGTGAATGCTGAGAACTTTAAAAATTGCCATCAAAACACCATATGGAGAAAAGCTACGGGCGTACTAAATATATAAATGTGTATATTTATGGATGTTTTGTGTATGCTATATATACATAACTATTAAGCATAATGCCCACTTTTTGCATAATCATGATGTTCAGTACTTAGATAACCTCCCATATTCAGAGAAATTCCTAAGGATTAGTTTTGCTCACAAGGGGCACAGGAGATTTCTCAGTCTTTCTGTCTGTAGTTTCAAAATCTAAACCGCCTAAGCATGACAAATGTACATGCATTATACTGACTGCAAATTGGATTATATTTCTGACCTCAATTTGGCCAAGATACGACAATGGAGCCCATTTGGATACTGAGTGTCTTTAGTTCGATACAGAAATAGCATAGCTAAAATATAATTGATGTCCAATTAAATAATTTTTATTATTTGTTAATTTTAAATGATAACTAGTGCCTGTTTTTTCTGGCCATTAGTAATGGAAGCAGTGCAATATTAAATGCTTACATTAATATATGTTATTATTTTCTTGTATGAGTCAGTTTGTATGGATACAAATTCCACTGAAATAAAAGCACAAATTTGTGTCTGTGTTTATTAGGATACAACAAGTGTGTGTTGATTGGCCATGACTGGGGAGGAATGATCGCTTGGTTAGTGGCTATATGTTTCCCTGAAATGGTGACTAAGCTGATTGTGGTTAATTTCCCTCATCCTTCTGTGTTTACGGGTGAGTTTTACAGTAGTCTTTGTTAATCCAGAGTATCTGTGTTTTCATTAATACTTTATTTGCTTTGAGGTTGCTAAAGAAGAACCAGCTGCTTGCCCCTTTAGATGTTCTGTAAATAAGTTGCTAGTACTCAGTGCCTCTGACAATCTGGACTGTATTTTATGAAGCAGTAAGGTATCAAGTATTTGACACTTGGAAATAATGTAGTGTAGGAAGTGAGAGTGCTTGCAGCCAAATATATTGATGTTTTTCTTAATACTTAGAAGTCCACAAACATAATTTTTGTATACATCCATCTATTTTATACCACTTTGGGAGGATAAAATTGCCTCAGCAGGGGTGTATATTGCATTACACCTAGGATAAGGCCGCACTGCATTATTAAATTTGCATAAAAGAGCCTTTGTATACATGTGTAACAAATACTAGAATTTAATTTTGGTTCAACAGGTATGTGACAATAATCTTGTACAATATTCACTGGAACACAACACCATTTCCAGGCTACTTCTCATAGTCTCAGGAAAACACTAGTAGTGAGCTGAAACAAGGATTTAGGTGCATCAGAATAATTTTTGTGTGACAGGCTTTGATCATGCATACTACCAGGAACTAGAAAACATCTCATAGGTATTAGATCAGTATTCAGTAATTAAAATTAAACTAGTAGCTCACTAATTTTCATTTCTTCATTTCCTGACCTTACCCTATTGACATTTAACAAGTCACCCCATTTCCTCAGAAATAGCCAAGAATATTCAGTGCAGCTTCAATTTTCAGTTGAATGTAAATTTGACCTTATACCACCATGGAATAAGGACCATTCACACCATTCACACCTTTCTAAGGCAGGGGAAAGCAGGGGAAAGCCTTAGTTAAGCTTCACTTACCCAAGGAAAGGTCTGTTCACTGCCACCTGAGCGAGAAGATTTTTGCAGTATTTTCACTGAGAACAGAAGCCAGGCTGGAGAGAAGAAAAATACATTATAGTATTTCTGAGTATTTGTTTACATATTTGTTAAAGTACAAAATCTGTTCTGTAACTTTATGATAAAGTCTTTCTGGATCGCATTTGTTCTACTGTGCAGAGTTTCTAAATTATGCAAAGTGAGCAATGTTGATAATGGTCCATCAAGCAAAATTACAACACATCATGCAGTTTAGGAATGTATAGGATACAAGGGCTTAGGAGATAGCTGACACTTCAGTTTCCTTTGTTTGAAAACCCATTTTTATGTACTGTCAGAATTAACATTTCAGACCGATCTCCTATGTTCAGAGTGCATTTTTACCTTCCTGAATTTGCATCTGTAAAAGGTAGGTTCTCGACTTCCCAGTACCTGCATATATTCTGTGGTTGCTTTGAAAATACTAGATACTTGAACTTCAGTGTTGGGTCTTGCAGCTCACTGAAGACACAAAATTACATGGAAAAAAAAAGACAATGCAAATTTTAATTATTACATTAAATATAATTATTATATTAAGTGCTATATAGTTTTGTTTTGTATGTTCCAATATCATTAAAAAGTGCCACTGTATAATCTTGATTACGGTTCTTGAAATTGCCAAGAAGACAACTGATAGAAAAATTCTGTACTTTCATGAACAGGCTTGATGCTGTCTTTAGAATGTAAGTGGGTTAATATCTTCAGATTTCTGTGCATCACATCTTTGATGAGAAAAATACTTAAAATACTTGTATTTATGTCTCTTATTCCACAGCTGAAAAAAATGCTTTGGACTAGCTGCACAAATATATCTCTTAAGTGAAAACCTGCCATGTGATTAAATTCTCCAGTGTCACTGACCTCACCTAATCTTTGGCAGGCTTCTGGTTTGCTCACTGTTTCTATTACACACATATAAATGATATATGTTTTAATGGCCATGTCATATACTTACTCCTAAAACAGTAATCATCTTTTGTCTCATAGCATGCTCTAATGTAGTATTTTTAAAACATTCCTTTAAGTTTAAAAATTAGTAATATTAATAGCAATTTTGTTTGTCATCAGTTTTCATGTTTAATTCATGGTCATTTTTGTTTCAGAATACATTCTACGACATCCATCACAACTGATTAAATCTGGTTACTACTTCTTTTTCCAAATGCCATGGTTTCCTGAATTCATGTTAACAGTAAATGATTTCAAGGTGAGCAAAATGAGTGCTCTTGTTTATCTATTTAACTGTGAGTGATAGAAGAATTGCCACCTACATTGATCCCTTATAATATAGTTATAATTAGTAGAAAAAATATGGAGCTTTCTGATTTTTCTTCTTAGGCTTTATATATTTATATGAAGTAAGATGTACATAGAGATTAACTCTTGCTTTTGCATTTCTGGGAGGAGTTCAGGTACATGCACTTAATCTCCAGAACTACAGTGCATTAATACACCTAGAGAGTCAGCTGCTTTTACTTGTGCCCATGCCAGTGGGACACATTTGGTGCCTGGGGAACTCCTCTGGCCTTATTCCAAGCTCCTGCGTGCAGTGGGGCATCCTCTTATTCCTCAAAGCCTGCTGCAGTGCAGGCAGCCATGGACTCTGGGCATCAGATTCAGCCAGGTGATTAATTCTGCCTGAGAAACCAACAAGGCCAACACCTTGTATAACCTTAAAAAATAAGCCCAAAGGTGTAGGATAAGAAAAGCAGCTGCAGGCATGCATCCCCCTATATGCATACAGCCCAGTACAGGGCTCCCAGTGCTGCGGGCACACATGGCACAGCAAACTGGAGAAGTACTGAATGTTTCTTTCTCCTGCCCTCTCAACTGCTGTGGTCCATCCCAAAGAAAAGCATATGGCTGTGCCTGCCCTTGCCTGTGACAGGTGGCAGGTGAGGTTGCAGAACTGAGTAACTTGGTAACAGTGGTATTTGCCTGTACTTGATTATTCCAATGAAAGTTATACCAGAAATAATTTTACTGTGTGTTTTACACATAGCTCTGTAGAAAAGCATTTAAACCATTAATTATACTATAAAGAATGTATAAAGAGATTTTACAAAGATGTGTCCTGTTGAAGGACAGACATTGCATTTTCTGGCTATCTTACATGGTGCCATTTTATTCTTCCTTTTGTAGGTTCTGAAAAGATTATTTACCAGTCAGGCCACTGGAATTGGAAGGAAAGGCTGCAGATTAACAGCTGAGGATATTGAAGCTTATCTCTATGTCTTTTCACAACCTGGAGCATTAACTGGACCCATTAATCATTACAGAAATATTTTCAGGTGAGTCTAACATTCTGAAACAAGGTAAAATATTCTAGAGACCCCTTGAGGCCAAAAATGCGATTGCATCACCTACTGCTCGAGTGAAAGGGAAAAATGAAAACTATTTCTAAGCTCTCAGTAGGTAACAAAAGCGTTCAGTGTCAAGCAGTGTGATACAAAGTGTATTGTATGAGACACCCACACAAAAAACTACAACCAGAGTGCAAAGAAGGAAAATCTCTTTGAAAATCTAGTAAGGCAAAGGCTCCTTCCTCATTCACAAAACCCATGGTAATCATAAAAAAAAAATCTCTAAATCATACTCTAAAAAATAGTATCAATGAATTGTTTGCATTGCTCATAAGATTATTATTATATAATACTACTAGATAATACAGCATCCAAGCAAGTTATCCTCACTTTTAACTTTACAAAACCATGTCTGACTTTAATTTTATTGTGTTTGGGCTGTCTTTCTTAAAAGATGGGGTAGGGTTTTTTGTAACTAAGCGTAAAATTAACCCTACCTTGGGTTTTTTCTGTTCCCGCATTGGTCTCATCAGACCCACTGGCAGCATAGAGCAGGGAGCATGCATAAACTAAAACTGAAGTAGTATCATAACAGGAAATATTTTTGCAGGTCTAATGTTTAATTTATATTCTCCAGTTTTCTAATTCTTAGTTTTCTATTGCTTTAGCATGGCCTTAAGAAACTGATGTCCCTTTATCTACCACAAACTTAACAGGCAAGAAGGTCTTTAACTCTGCAGATATTCTTACAACTTGTAGCCCCAACCTGAAGGACTACACCAAGAAAACTGGGATTGAACTTTTTCCCTTTACTGCCTCCATTCTTCAACAGTGCTAAATCCCCTGCATGTTTCTCAAACATGACACCAGCTTCTCAGTAGTCAGTCTTTAAAAATTCCTTAAACTCAGACAGTCAGTTTTTTGAAGTGGATTAATTTCTCATTTTCCCAGGTCCCAATTTAGTGACAGTTCTCCTGTACTGTGCCTTCCGTGCTGTCGCTGACGGGAGGGCAGTCAGCAAGGAAAGAGTGGGAGACAGAGATCTTTGCTAGGTGCTGTCTTGTACAGGCTAAGAGACAAAACTGGAACAAGAAAGTAGAGAGCTGGTGTATTTTCTTCTAAACAAGAGAACACCAAGCAGAGACACCAATGGGGAATAAATGAGTTGGCTGTGCTGGTAACAGTATACTTATTTAAAGCTATGCAGAGTGGTGATGGCATCATGTGGGAAGTCAGAGGTTGATGGGGAGCTGGGTGGCTGCACGCTGGCTCCCCACCCTTGAGTTACAGGAGCCCCCAGGGTGGTGCTAATGAGGAGCTTGAGAGGCACGAGTGCTCTGAGCCTTGTTCATTACATTTGCCACAGCACCTCGCATCAGTGAGTGAGCACATCAACCAGATGCTTCTCTGACAGTAACAGTGAAGTATCTGTGATTGCTGATGGCTGAATTACTATGATATTCAGATGAGACAAATGGAAGTGTTGCCTATATCTAAACTATTGTTTCAGGATTTTTCAGGCTCAAAAAAAGCCTAGTACGAGTTAAAAATAAGAAAGTATCTTCAGAGCTGTGAGTGTATGTTTATGCATTGTTTGCTTCTAATGAAAGTATACCTGTACTGAATTCAGAGAATGTTACTGTAGGTCCCATCAGCCACAATGCAGCAGGGTTTGGATGGGAAGGAAAAGGGTGGTCTTCAGCTCGTTCAGTTCTTGCCACCAGTTCTCATGAATACACCTTATGGAATGTGAATCATTAAGTATTAAAACTGGATGGAAATTTCCACTTCCTTTCAAGTAAGCCACTAATCAGCACATAGATGCTAAGGACTTGTATTCACCATAGCCCACAGGGGGCTGGCACAGGTAACCTATGTGTTAAAGGTTTCTAATCCACTAGTATCCACCTGGAGTTCCATTCTTCAGAGCTTAGTATTTTGTGGAAGGCTATTTCCAAAGAGCCAACTGAAATCACCTACTTCTACCACCAACACATTGGTATATGAAGAGCACAGCAGTCGTTCCCTTCACTATACTGTAGTTGCAAGTGCTTTCAGAATAAAAGTCTGAAAGCTTGTTGTATTGTGCTTGGTTAAGAGAGACAGATAAGCAATGGAAGGTTGAATTTCTTCTGATAAGCTGTTTTTTAGAAAACGAGATTACTTTGCCTATAGCAGTTAAGAAGTATTGCCATACTTGTTTACAGAATAGTTGCTGGTCAACTAACAGTGTTGTATGAAGGTTTGAGTCTGTTTTTCAAAGACTTAAACTTCACAAGAGGAACTTCTTTTCCTAAATGAGTAGCCTGTGTTCTAATCCTTGTTAAAGGAGATTTCTAGAACTTCAGGCATGATAAAATATGTCATATTCCAGACTGAAAAGAAATATAATGTAGCTCATAGGCAATGAAAAATAACCATTCTTTTACCTATACAGTGTCTGTAAAAAGCCCAGTAGAGTTTTCCTAAGTGAGGCTACAAATCCTGCATGGCATTTAGCCACAACAGAATAATAGTAAATCTTGTGTTAGTGAAAAGACACACATATAAATAGTGCAGAGATCCAGGATACTGGATATAAAATGTAAAGAGATTAGCCTAAATACACAGAATCAGATCATCAGGATATCAGTTTTAAAAATGATACTATGATTAAGCTATGATTCAGTGGGTTGTCAGTTTGAAAAATGAGATTTTAAATCCACTGCTACGAATACAATTTTAAGAATTTTCTTAATTCATCAATCAATATGAAACTTATTAATCCTTTCACTAATATTCTTTGACATAGTGTATAAGTATAGAGGAAAAACGTCTTCAAAGTCTCCATTTCTTTGTCTCATCTTGAACTAACAAACACATGCCCTCTTCCTTGTCTTCACCTCTTTACAGAGCAGTGGCTTAACCAACTCCTAAGTTTAAACCTAGTACTTGAATTTGTCATAAAAGTTTGTTCCAAAAACCTGTATAAATTACTTGTTTAAAATAACAATGTCTGAGCATTAGTATAATAAAGATTTGTATCTGATCAAATGGAATCTGTTTTGACTTGAAACAGCTAGTCTGTTACACTATGTGCCTATGGTTAAGCAATTCAAACATAAACTAGATAAATATTTTGGCATCTCTGAAATAGATGAGCTGGAATAAGTGGGTTAATATGGCTTATGTTGAAATAGTCTTAAATTTCTAGCTGCCTGTATCTTTCCTAATGTCTAATGTGAGGAAATACTTATAAAATATTCAATTTTAAATAATTGTAGTAAGGAAAAAAATTTTCTACTGCAAGCTTAAATACATAATTGTGGTAATATTTTTTTTAACATTTTACTGTCTAAGGGCTTTTCTTAAAAGTATCAATAAAATGTCTTGTATTTATTTTTAAACACTTTCTAGTCTACTCAAGCTTTCAGTTGTGATGTTGCAGTTTTATAGAGATTATGACTCCATGAAACTAAAATTTTAAAGAAAGTTTTCTTTTACTGCATACAGATGTAGATAAGTAAGTCCAAGGCCTACAAAACCAAACTGTAGCTCTTTGTAAAGGGAACTCTGATGCCCTGTGAATGTTAGCATGGATTTCATAGCAGAGTAAATGTAACTGACTTCATCTCAGCATTTCAGACATCAGTGTTGTATAGCATATCTTTCTCTGTGACTATGGGGTTTTTTAGCTGTTCTACATGATAGTTAATTTAACTAGGTCTGAAGATTTCCATAGAGTCAAAAAATAGCAGCCTGCCATTTTTTGATAAAACAAAAACAACCATTTTTTGGTAAAGCAGTTTGGCTACTCAGGTAGGTAGATGCCTTGAACACCGCAGTCTAAACCTGATTCAAAGCATCCTATTTCATTAAAACTTACTTGCAGTAAATAATGCAGGTTCAGAAATTTGCCATAGCATTTGTCATCCAAGGGAAAACCACAGACCTACAAACTGCTGGCCATCTTGTTACACATTCCCTTTCACAAGGATCATGGGGCTCCTGAGCTGTGCACCATGCCTAAGAATCATTCAATTTCCTAAAATAAGACCTTTGTTTCAATCGGCTGCTGATCACAGACATGTTGCAGGAAAAATATCTTCTAACAATTTTTCCACCCTTAAAAACAGTTAAAGGACTTGGAGTCACTGGAGTATTTTCCTGGTATTGTAGAAGGTATCTTGGAACCTAGAGAGCTGCAGTGAGATTTGCTGTAGATTTCAAAAGCTAAGTTGAGGGAAATCTGTCTTGGTCACCTTTCTAACTGTGTTTTCTTTTTAAAGCTGCCTACCCCTGCAGCGCCATGAAGTCATCATGCCAACCCTGCTGTTATGGGGAGAAAGAGATGCATTTATGGAAGTTGAGATGGCAGAAAACACACGGATTTATGTTAAAAATCATTTCAGATTAACTATTTTGTCTGAAGCCAGTCACTGGCTTCAACAGGATCAACCTGACATAGTGAACAAGTTGATATGGACCTTTCTGAAGGAAGAGACAACAAGAAAAAGAGAATGACTGTTTGTACATAAAAGCTCTCCAGATTTAAAAACTAATTGTTATCAGGGCCATATTTCCAGCCTGCCTTCTATTTGTAGCTCTGCTAGAGACAAGTGTTTTCAATGTACTGTACATTTGGACACCAATGTTACTGCTAAAGAAGTGAGTATGAGAATATGTGATACAAACATTGGTTATACCTGTACACTTGTATTTTGCACATAAAAACATCTGCCTTAAGATATATCTGTATTTGTACAGAAAGAAAATCGTGGAAAGTTGCTTGGTTTTGTTTTCTCCTTTGCTTTAGAGTTTTAATGTGTGGTGCCTTTTACAGATTTATAATGAAACCATTGAGTGGTGCCACACTGAAGAAAGTAACAAGTTTTAATTCTAGAGTCATCTGAATTTTTAAAATGAATTTTACCATTAAACAGTAACAAAATATTTTTATTATGTGTATTTTAGCATTCTGAATGATTGGAAAAATTCTGGGCCCATTTCTAGTATTCAAGTGAATAATGGTCTTGTTATATTGTTGGATGCAGCTGCTTTGTGTGATTTGTTTTTCTTTCTAGACTTAAAAAATGGGAAACCTGTACACTCACCATGTCTGAACAAGAAGAATGGAAAATTAAGGTATATCATATCAAATCCATCTCTGTCTAATAAAATGCAATTCACACTACTCCCAGTATCTGACCTCCTATGGGGAAATTGCTTACTGAACCTAACAACTGGGTCTGAATAACTGAAGTGTATGTCCACTGTGCAGCCTTCCTCATGCTACGATTGTTGTAATTTCTTGGGGATAATGTCTCATTGTTGTCTTTACTCTTTCTGTGTTAGCAACTACTGTTCATGTCTCCAAGAACTGCTGCCAACTTCCTGTCTTTATGGGAGGGAGAGACAGAGAGTAGAATTAACTTGCACGTGGTGGCTAAATGGAAAGAAAAAAGCAGCACAAAATGCAGTTCTAGTCACCTAGACAAGGTGAGTCACCTGCATACATGGTTTCCAGAGGCTGTTCTTCCCTCTCCACCTGCAAAGCAAGTGCGGTGCCTTGGGAAACAGGAAGGATCAATGAAGACCCATCTGAGGAGGCAGTGGAGCCAGATGGGCCTGAACCAACTGCCTGTACCAAGAGTAGAAGATCGCTGGCAATTCCTGTGGAGTCCCAACAAGCCCCACACTGCCAAGTGTGTCACCTCTTTCGCACCACAGTCTCCCACACAAGTTTGTGGCACAGCCTCTAGTGATGTCCCACTTGACATTCCTCCTCCCAAGAAGGGGAACTGAGGAGCCATCAGCCTGGCTCATGCCTGGTGATCTTCCATGCAGTCTGCAAAATCTGATGAAGAGAGAGTCCCCTCAGTGTTGTGCCCGTGATAATCACTCTCACCTTTTCTATCCCTGGCTGGTATCTGCCTGTCAAGACTGTTTTACCCCTGCCAAGTATTTTCAGCATTTATCAAACAAAATGGTTATGTGCTTCTTTTACTGGAACTGCTGGTTTTAGAAAAGGCTCCTCTCAGAAGACAAGAGGGCACAGTCTTAAGTTGTGCCAGGGGAGGTTTAGGTTGGATATTAGAAAGAATTTCTTTACCAAGAGGGTGATCAGACATTGGCATGGGCTGCCCCAGGAAGTAGTGGATTCTCCATCCCTGGAGATATTTAAAAAGAGACTGGATGTGGCAACCCTTATCCTCTTAACTTTTATTAGTTTAATTTCTCAAAATGAAGGCCGGTGCAGGGCAGCTGTTTCACCTGAGGAGCCCCTGATCGCTGGGCCCTGCTGCCCACCGGCACGGGGCTCGCAGGCCGGAGCGCCGGCTTTCCGGGAGAAGCGCGGCAGGTGGCCATGAAACGGGCAACAACCACAAGCCAAACCCTGCTTGTTAAACATCCGCCGCTGCTGTCCTGGCCGGGGCAGCACCGAGTCCGTACGATGTCGTTACTCTTCCAATGGGACTGGGGGGACGCGGCCGGACCCTTCCCGCGCTGCTCCGGGCACTACGGGCCTTGCGCAGCCCGGGGGCGGCGGCCGGCAGGGGGCGCCCTTCCAGCGGCATCCGGGGCTCGCCAGGGCCGGGCCGCGCGGCCCCTCCTTCCCGCCCCGCCCGTCCCCGAAGGCGGAAGCCGCCCCGCCCGCAGGGGGCTCGCGAGGGGGCGGGGCCAGGCGGCGAGCCTCTCGCCCTGATTGGCGGAAGCCAGTGCTGGCCACGCCCCCCGGACAGGGCGCGGGGAAGACGTCGCTGCGCGCAGCGGGGGTTCCCGCGGCTCCCGGCGGGGCTGGGATCGGGATTGGCGGGAAGGGAGCGCTCCGCAGCGTCCCGACGGCTCCCGTGAGTCCGGTGTTGTCGCTGAGGGACGCTCCGTCAGTCCCTGCCCCGCACATGGCGCGCTGCGGTGGCGGCGCTACGCCGAAGGGCTCCGGCCCGGCGGCGACGGAGCGGCAGAGGCTGAAGGAAGCGCTGGCCGAGCAGCTCCGGCAGGACCTCGGCAGGTAGGCGCGGGGCGGCGGCGGGGCCGGGGGTCGGCTCCAGGCGGGGCGGCGGCGGTAATGATGCGCTCCCGCAGGTTGCTGGCGGAGGGGACGCGTTCCGACGTGACCATCCGTGTCGGCTCCGCGGTGCTGCGGGCGCACCGGGCCGTGCTGCTGGCACGGGCGCCACGGCTCTTCGCCGGTCTGGGCGGGGGGCAGCCGCTCCCCGAGGTGCTGTGGCTGGACGGAGTGGAGGTCGCGGAGTTCCGGCGTTTCCTGCGGTGAGTGCGCGGGGGCGGTGGAGCAGCGGGCACCCGCCGCGCCCCTCGGAAGGGGGGCTGGAGGCCGCGCTACCTTCTGTCTCCTTCCAGTTTTTCTCCCCGTGCTAGCACCTGTTCCGAAGCGTTCCCGGTCGAAGCAATACCTTCACAGCCTTCCTGCATGCTTTGCAGAGGACTTCTCTGCAACTTACTTACTTTCCCTCTGCTTTCGTCCCTCTACTGACAGCGCGTGGCTATACTCCACTGTAGTGTGCCTTTTGTGTGCTATGTGAGAGCTTTGTAATAGTAAAAGAAAGCAGAAATCCTGAATGTATCCTTTAAAATTGTCGGCACCTATTACTACCTATGCCAGCAAGATTAACTAATGAGGAACATTAAAGAAACACCACTCCAATGTCATGACTTAAAAAAAAAAAAAAAAAGTTATAGATTTAGGTGGGCTTCATCAAGTTAGATGAAGATGCATCAGGAGGATACATCAAGTTAGAAACAGTCTGGTCACTACTGACGTCGTAGTGATCCATGGGCTAATCCAGCACAGTTTTCCCACCAGTCTGGTCTCCCAGAGCAAGGTGTGGCACATGGTGTACAGCATATGGGATGGCAGCTCTCCAGGGACCGGTGCAAGGGCCAGCATGTTTTCCCATTGCCAGTTGTTAGCATGTGTGTGACGTCTTCCCCATCTTGCTCCAAAACTTCGCTGAGTCCATCAGGGGTGTTGGCTGGTGTTGCCACCAGACCTTGCAAATCCTCCTTGCCTCTAAGTGCCTCTAATCCTTCATTCAAAGAACTGAGCAGCGATTGCTTTTCTTTAACAAAGTTGTGGTGGTGCCATCTATTTTCTGTAAAATAGGGTTGATGATAGAACCTGATGATTGGCACTTTGGAGGAGCAGAGTGGTTGGCACTCTTGGATTACAGGTACATTCAGGGTCTGCCAAGAAAATGTGAATGCTTAGCAAGGTCTCGAGAGTGTTTGCAAGAGGAAGGAGAAGGTGTTGCAGTTTTAAAGTTCAGTGCCTGAAACATAAGCTAGACTGACCTCCCCCTCCTGGTTTCACTCATTCCCTCCTTAAATCCATAAATATGGCAGCAAATGGCTGGAAATATGTAATCAGGGTACTAAAATTGTATTAAGTATGAAAGAAGAAAACTTCTTGAATTGAGAGTGATATTTAAAATGCAGAATCATTGTAGTGGAACTCTGATAAACTGGCATTTGTGTGGTAACAGTCAAAGTCTGGTAGGAACATCAGAAAAACAAGCACTCAGAAACAAAAGAACATGTGTTTTGTCTCAGTTTTCTTAAGTCCATTATCATTTTGATTTCTTTAATTTGTGTCATATTCACATAAGTGGTAGTACAGAAGACTTTAATGCAGAAGCATCGTAATGCAAATTTTTAAAATTCCGAATTGATTTTTAAACTGGGAAATAATTATTGGTGGTGATTATTTTAATTATTTAACTACTGCTACATCATTCCTTTGTTTTCCAGTGTGACCACTTAATATGCCTGCAGTTCACTGATACTTGCTTTCAATTTTGTCTGTGTTTGCTGGAAAGCACATAACCCCTAGAGTCCTGCATGTTCTCCAAAAAGCATGGTATTGAAGAACACCTTTAAAATCCAAGCAGCTCATGTAATTATAAAGCTTTCTTTTTTCAGTGTGTGTTTAGATTCTTTAAATGAGCCTCCCCTATATATTCTAATCTTATGCATAAGTGCAATTTGCAAGACAGTTGTTTTTTCTTAACTTAGGTCTTCCTGCTGTTTGATACTTTGGCTTTTGAGACCTCTAAGCTAGCGTATTTTGTTCCAATGTGTCACAGAATGCAGGGGAATTTGACCACACTGAACTGCATTGGACCGAAGAAAGGAAGCAGCTTTGGCTGAAAAGCGCCTAATTGCCTTGTTTGACTGATTACTTCTCCGAACATTAGTGGCTGCTGAATCTCAATGGTTTCTCACTGTTAAGATGCAAATGAATTAGATCTTCACAAATCAAAAACAGTGCTTTCAGTTACAGCTTGAGGTTGCCTGAAAGCTATACAGGGTCTTGGAGCACATGAATTACCGTGAGTTGTAACAAAGACCTGTAGCTGCAGCTCAGCCCCCAACTTCTAAAAAACTTCCAAGTTTTCTGCTTACAGCAATAGCTTCTCTGTAGAACGTAAGTGGAATATTAGTATAGTACTGAAGAGTTCAGTTCATCAAAGCTGTAACAGTATGTCATTCCTTTTCCTGTTTGTTTTCAGCTTTTATTTTAGCTTTCAAAGTAAAAAATTTAACTTTCCTTGGGGACGTTTTTTTTTTTAAAGCTGTGTCTGGCGTGCATTTCAGTGACAAACACTTCCTTCGGGCCTCTATTAATCAGGAGAGATGTAGGCTACATGTCGCTGGAGTGCTGAAGGCTGTACAGTTCTTCTTGCCAAACTTCTGAGCATTTTTGAACAGGATGGAGGACATGGTGAACTTCATGCTCATCTTTTTGCATTGTCTCAGCATGAAGAATATAATTTAGCCATACTTTGATTCTCTCCCTATACCTGCACTGTCTGGCAACACCACCAATAAGTTGCTGGTCAGCAAAAAGTGTGGCATCCATGCTGCAGGCACCATCCACCCTACTTTTTTTTTCAGAGTGAAGCTAGTGTAACTTTGACTCTGCCCTCCAACAGCCTTCTGTCACTCTTCTCGGAAAGGTCAGCACTTGCAAGTATGTCAATGGTGAGAGGTGATCAGGCAGGGTTCTGCAGTCCACCTTGAAGAGAAAGCCACTGAGCATCCCTGAAGGGCAATAGTCTGTCATAGAGGCAAACTGCTTTCACCCTTTCAGTTTGAAAAATACTTCAGAAATAAAAATTTAGTTCTTATAATCTCCTGATATTCTTATTGAAGGGATATGATTTAAAGAAAGACAGGGAGAGACCTAATGACAGTCACATCTATTTAAAAAGTAATAAAAATGGATGAAATACAGACAAACACAGTTGTCACTGTGACATTCCATGCCACGGGTTAATTTGCAGCATCAGCAGTTGATTCAGAGCAGACCAACCGAGGCTTTGACAGTATTATGTTTGTATAGTTCTGTATCGGGCAGTAGAAGGATGCTACCTACATCTAGCTTAACTGCAGACAAAAATATTCTTGAAGGTGAACTCCTATATAGCATAGTAATTATATGAAAACAAGCCAGAAGGGGGGTTTCATGTTAAAATTACATGACATCATAGAATGGTTTGGGTTGGAAGAGACCTTAAAGATCATCTAATTCAGTGATTTATATAATAAATATTAATTCTTCTCAATTACTAGCTTATATTTGACTGTTCTAAGCCAGGAAGGTCAGAGAGAGGGAAATAAGTAAAATACTAGATGAAGCTTGTGTAGATATTATGCTGCATCATTGGGGGAAGAAAGCTTTCATCATGATGACTTGTTTCTTCTGATGAAACAAGGCTTTAAGCCCAAGCCTCACAGTGATGCCTTTATCTGCTTTCCACATATATAGAAACAAGTTTGTCTTTTTTTCTTATTGCATTATTTTACACATGTAGAAATCTAATATCAGTTTCTTAGAGGAGTCTGAGAAGCTAAACTGGCAAGTCACAGTTTACTTGATATGTGAACGATATTGACATCTTGCTCTGGGAAACACAGTATCTTAATGTCATGAATTTGTGCCTCAAGAAAAAAAAAATCAATTTATATGAGAAATGGGTAGAAACATTTCACTCTGACTGTGATTGCTTAAGTGCCAGGTTCTGCCGCTGCTGAAATCCCTTGGTTGCATTTATTCAGGAAGGTGCCACTTGATACTATGTAGAAGACAGTCCAAAAAACTTCACTCTGCCTTTAGAAATGAGCATATAAAATAAAACATCTTGCCAAGTGAAAGTTTTCTTTAACAGGGTTGGAAAAGTGTAGAATCTTCCATTCTGGAAAGAATATCTAATGGGATTTAATTGCACTAAAGGAAAATTTCTGAAAGATGTGCTTAAAAACATTGCTGTCTGTGAAGCAGAATAATGGATGCATCTGTTGCATGATGATTCAACGTGGTAAATTTACAGTCTGTATTTAGCAGGATTTTAATATACAGATACTCTGCTGAGTTTCTGGAAGTAGAAAATCCAGGATTCTCTCTGGATTTTCCTTGACTTTTTAACAGGAAAAAAAAAACATTTTAAGAAATAGAGCAACTTTTTCACACCTAAAAAGCAGCTGCTTAGTTCTGGTTTAACAACATGCCACTTGTTTCATTTACAGAGTTCCTGGCTGTGGTAAGGGTGCCATTTTTATTGACTTAAGCTCTAGTGATAATGAAATTGCATTCCTTAGGTTTCTTTGTAGATTATCTGAAAATACTTGAGGGATTCCCAGGAGATGGTTGCCTCATTGCCTGGCATATCACATTCCCTCTGGATAAGTTTTTCAGTTGCCAGTGGAAACTAAGCCAGAATATTAAAATGCACTTATGACAAAGCAGTGTTTCTGTTGCAGCTAATTTTCTTTTTCCCTCAAAGCCTTATCTGTGCTGTCATTACCCCTTGAATATGCAAAGCTCCTCAGCAACATAAAGGTGAATAAGTAAACTTTCAGTGCATAAGTAACCTAACATGTTATTAATGGCAATTTTCATTCAACAAAGGGATATTCCTGCAGTTTTTAACATTCAGTGTATGTTACCAGTTTATTTATGTAATTGGGGCGTTTGATTACATCTGCTAAATCTGTAGGCATGAAGTGGGAATGATTGGATTTTGTCTAATAGTGGCAGTGTCTGTGTGACTTTAAATGCCATTGCTTGGAAGATCTAATGTGGAGGAACAACATGAAGAAAAAATTTCTGTGGAATTTTAGAATCTAGCTTAATTTGGTTTCCACTGTGAATGTCTGTTCTTGAATCCTACAGCCACACACTAAAACACTTTACCGAGAAATACCGTGAACAGGGAAAAGGTGTGGAAGTCATGGCTTTGAATTTTTTTAAAAAAATTTTACCTCTTCCTGCTCCAGCAAGTAACTGGAGGTTGCTTCCAGCAAGGTCCTGTTCTCAGTAATATGTCAAGCTATTACTTGTCTTATTGTTACACTAGGTTGGAATGTATTATAAATATAAAAAGCAATACATGGACCATCCAAGTATACAAATTAGGAGTTCTGAAAGCACATACAGGAATAACAACATTAAAAACTTGTGTAAAGAGTCTACCAATGTTGCTTTTTTAATATGAAATTTAATATGATGCCTGTCGCACTTTATCCTGGCCCCTAGTTTCAAAATCTAATAAAATGTTGAAATTCCCATTCCCTACATTTTCATTTCTTGTCATTTTCTTATGGTGAGAACTCAGTCCTTTAAATACAGGACTTAAGGAGGAAGATGATCTCTCAGTGCCTTCAGAGGACAGTGTTAAATAGTATACTCAAACTAGTATATTGTCAGTATTGATAATAAAGCCTCTTTGCCATGTAATGAGAAACTAAATTCAGATCTGCAAGTGTATGTCTGCTAAATCTGAAGTAACTGTAGCTCTTCAGTTAAACTTTGCTAACTTCATCTATATGGTATGAAACCACAGATAAAGCATGTTATCTGTTATCAGAGACTTTTTTGAGGATCCATTACATTGCTGGAGTGCAGTATCTTTCTGTAAGTACCACATCTTTTTAGTCACAGACTGAGGTCTTTGTGAGGTCTTTACAGATCTTGAGCCAGAAATAAGCTGGTGAAACACAGGGGAAAGTGGAAAGCTGGAATTACTATCTGGGCAAAGTTAAAGCTCTTGGGTAATTTTAATTGCAGTTTCATGCTTTCAAGCAATTCTTTTGAAATAAAAATTTATCTCTGATACCATTAATTTATGTCTCTATAATATTTTTATGGTTTTGTACTTGTAACCTTGATGTTAGAAGGTTTTTATATTTGGGGGTTTGTGAATTTGATGTTAAAGAACAATCAAATCATGCTAAGATTTATTAAAAAAAATTATGAATCAGTCATCTGTTGTTACTGATAGAGCTTGCTTCTGCTTTTGCCAGTAGATGATTGTAGATATTTCTAAAGCTATAAGGAATAGACAGAAGTTGCTTTAATTAAAAAAGCAAAGTGAGAGAGAGTACTTTTGTTCCTTTTAACCTGATATTACATTTTACTTCTAATGATTGTTTATGCTTTTTCAGTCATTGCAGAAATCAGTTTTTCAGAAATACATTTTTTGAAAGGGAGGTTTAATTACTAACTGAACTGGACTGTACTGTACACAAGATTTTGTTTTCTGGTCTTTGTTAGACAAAAATTTCCTTTTTTATTTGTTTCATTTGATTAATTAAAAATTTACTGAAGTCATCTTCTAGGCTTGTATATTCATCTGATAAAAATCTTAAAGAAACTGAGGAACTGGCTATGATGAAAAAAGTGTTGGAACCCAAACTAATAGAAGAAAACAACATTGATACTCTTCAGAACACTCAAGCAAGTGTAAATTGTCTTGGAGATGGTAAAGGAACAGCTGTTGATCAGAATACTGTGCAGAAAAAAGTTGCTTGTCCATCTTGTAGTGAGGAGGAAATTCCAGAAGTAGTAATTGATTCAGAAAGCAACAAAGCCACTGCAGGTAGGTTTGGAATTACACTTTTTGTTTGGTTATTTTTGTTTGTCTTTTAAATAATTATCCAAATACTTACACAAATGTAAAAATGTAGGCACAGATTAGAGGTATTACTGTAACACAGCTTACATGAATGTTCCTTGCTATGGTCCACCTCATTCCCTCACACTTTGTAAAAATAAATTGCTACAGAAATTTGCCAGGAGTCAGTTCCCAGCCAATGAGTAGCATAATAAATCTTAACAGGACTTGCCAGGCATTGGGAATATTCATCACCATTGTGTCCTGTCTTTTTTCTGTAGTACACCAAATTTCAGTCCCTACTACATGGGACTTCCACAGAGCAGAATTTCTCCATTCCTTTCCTTTTCTAGTAAATTATATTGGTTCTGCTGTTGTGTTATGAGGACTTTGGAATCTTTCATAATCTTTCCTACTACTTTCCTACTACACTGTGAGTTAAGTAAATAACACAAGGATTCATCTACACCAGATGTGGTGCTACAGCTGTGGTAGTAAGATAGGATCAAGCAACAAATTGTCAGAAGCTCCTTAGCAGTATGTGCCCCTGACTTCTTCAGTCTAAATTTCTTTAATTCAGAGCTACCAGATCTCTAGAAAAAATGAACTGACTACATAATCTTACAAAAGAGTAACAATAACACTTCTATATGAAATATGAAGCACTGGTCAAATGTCTGATATCTGAAGTCAAAATGAGAAGTAAAATGCAAGGTCTGTAAAACCTATCAAGGAAAATTCTATCTTGAATATGCAATATTAAAAAAATGTCATTATGTCAGATTCTTTTCAGTATTTTCTCTGTGTACTTTCAGTAGTCTAGTCTACATCAGAGAAAATGAAAATAGCTATTCCTTCCCATCTGCAGGTAATTGCAAACTAGAAACTGCCTCTGTGCTTGGAGAAGACTTAATGATTCTCTACCAGAAGTGCTGTTGTCCAGATATTAATATTTGCATAGAAGGCAAAGACTTTCAAGCTCACAGGTACATAAGTATTTACTGCCAAGTTTTTCAACTAAAATCTATCTAGTACTAAAGCACTGCAGGTGCTGTGTATCTTTAGTATGTAACTGCTGCTGTTGTCCCCTAGCTGTGAACCATTGCGATTTTGGGGTCTTACATAAGAAGTGGCTGTACTGTGATGCTCATAAAAACAGCTTAGCTTTTTAGCAGCAACTATTATGAAAACAATTGCAGTTTTAGCACTTCTACTGTAAACTTATGAAATGAGTATATTCATGTATATATATTGTGTAGGTTTTCTTTGCTAATTTTTAAAAAATAATCTGTGCCCTCTGGAGGAGATGGAAATTCTGTTAATAAACTGTTCGGCTATTAATGGTAAATAAAATTACCATACAGGCAGAAAATTTCTGGAGCCTGCTCTTCAGTATCTGTTCATACTGAATCTGATTATACTTCCATTACATCAGGCATGTAGATATAAAAACTGTCAGCTGTCTTTTATTAGATCTAAAGTCCAAGATCATTTAAGAACTTTGGCTTATTTGACTTGTGTAGCTTGGGAAAGCAAATTGAAGTGTCAGTACCACTCCTTGGTAAGAGTCTGCACTTGAGACAGCAAACGAGGCACCATGTGTTTTGTTCCCTTTGAGTACATAAATAACTGAGAGATACTATAAAAAACCTCTGCTAGTTTCAGGATTTTCTCAATGCAAAACAGATGTGGAGGGCTATATTACTGATACTACAAATAACTTCAGAGCTGTTATGTCATAATAGTGGTGGTGGTGATAGTGGGGTACTTTATTTTTTTAAATAATAGAATTAGCATAATAGAGTAAATTTCCAGAATATGGTGGTGTTAGGCATAGTTTTTCTTCTGGTCTGCACTATAAGAAGAAATGCTCTCAGGTTTGTAACTATGAAAAACATGTACCTTAATGCAAAAAGAAAGTCAACAAAAAGATTCCATCAGCAGAGCTGCTCTAATTTAGGCCACTTACTGCCTGCAGCAATGCATCTACTTTAACTGGCATCAGAAAAATATGGCAGTTAATCACAGAGAAAACACAAATGTTCTGAAAGAGGCACAAGGCTTGCTTGTTGTAGTGCTGCCTCATAGTAGGAGTGAATAAGGGAAATATATTTTTGGGTATACTTGTGGTGAAAGCACCAGTATGATTTATGGATTTATTATTTATGTTCTCAAACAGGGCATAGTTTAAGCCCTTGCCCTCTCCCACCCATTTAACTCAGTATTCCTTCCTTTCTTAAGAAGTTTTATGAACTTGCAGTAGACTTCACAGTGTGAGCATCAGTGGTCCAAGTTGCCAAATTATGTCTTCTTAGTGCTGTGTTGTATTCTTACACATCTCAGAGTTCAGCAAGTCAGATGGTTCAGAAATAAACTTGTGGCACAAACCATGACAGTGTGAAAGCACAGATAAGTTGACTTCATATTCATTTGGTATTTCTTTTAAGTTAAAATTTTGACAATATATATTTAGGTTATACATACTTGTCCATATTCTACTGAGCAGTCATCTTATTTAAGATGAATCACTGAAATACCCAGTAGAAATATGCCATTGCAGTTGATCTAGCCCTTTTCATTACTAAAATTTATTTGGAAGAGGATGACAGAGTATTTCATGTCTTCATAGCACTGTGTTGCTGCATCTTACAAAATCAAGATTGTGTGTGTATTTAGAACTTTGCTGGAAATACGCATCATGAAGTTGTATTGTATGTTAGTATCATGTCTGCTTGACTTTTAGGGTGTGCTTTATATTTCACTTTTCATGTTAATAATTGCACATTTTGTAGAATAAAAATAATTTATGAGATTTAAGATGCAGTTATTTTGCTAGAATGGGACTGAATTAGCAAGGTTTTGGTTCTGCTAAATAAATGAGAAGAGATCTAATTCCTATTTTATATTGTATAAAAAAAAGATGCTTGAGATAATGATTTCCTCTGTGTGAATGTCAGTCATATGGGAAACAAGCTTTAACTGAGAAATTTAGAATACTGTTTACTTAAGCATATTTTGAAATTCCAACCATAATGGGAAAAAAGGCATGCAGTACACAGATGACACCTTACTGCATAAAGGGCAAAGATTTAGGTCAAGTTATCAAAGAGTCTCATAATAAATATTTCTATCTAGTGGAATAACATTTACTTTTTCTCTCAGGGCCATTTTATGTGCCAGATCCAGTTACTTTGCTGCTATGCTGAGTGGAAGCTGGGCTGAAAGCTCCCAAGAACACATCACTCTTCAAGGGTAAGTGTTGTCTTCCCAAGTCACAGGGGAGCAAAGGATTTAAAATCACTGCAAATATGTAACAACTGTGATGTGTATAGAGCACTGAAGATTGCTCTGCTTTGACACTTTTCTTCAACCTGATCCATTTCCTGAGTGCTGTTTTGACTTCAGTATAAAACAGGGTGTGTAGAGTATTTGTCAATATTGTCAGATGGCACAGGGACAAAGTCTTTTTTCATCAGCAGAAGAGTACTCATCCTTTTTTGTACATTGTGCTTCAGTACTTAAAGTCTATTTTACAATTCTCTTATCTCACTTCAAATTTTAAGTGTCATGAAAAGTATTTTGTATGTCTAAACAGTGCTATTTATTTTCATACCTCTTTGTGCAGTAAGAGTATGTTTATAACATAAAGACAAATAAACAACTGCATTTCTTAAGTAGTGTTTAATAATAATACTTGGGCATCACACACAGTTTTGACTAGTGGGCTTTCTGTGTGGGAGCTGAAAATAATGTAGCTGTCAGTGAAGGAAGAATAATTATTTGTACATAAACCGGGGACTGCCAGGTTGGTTCTTTTCAGTATCAGAAAAATCAATTTAAATATGTTAATTTAAAGGCAAACTAATACTGATTTTTTTTTTTTTTTTACATGTTAGCTTCTTTAGTGCAGGCATGTTGGCAGACTCAGCTTTCTTGAGCAAGAACTGTGTGCCTTACAGTATTGCAAAATATAATTGCTTTGCATTAATACAAAATTGCCTGGTCAAGTGATGCTCTCTTGTGTTTTCATAATTTTCATTTTCTGTCAGCATAATAATAATATTGCTGCGAAATCAGAAAGGTTTTTAGTTGATTTGGTTGTAACTTCCTAAACTTCATAAACCAATAAATTTTTAATTGATCTTGGCTTTTATGCTACATATATATATAGAGAGAGAGAGAGACAGACAGACACTATATCTATATATATATATATATGTATGTATGTATGTATACACAGTTTAGCGTAACAGTAACAACAGTTACTCTTGTATTTACACCCTCTACCTATAATTGATTTCTATATGGCTGAGAAATTTTCATCCCTATTTTTCAGTAGAGCCCTTTTCCTTAATCTTTATATCAGTGTACTCTCATGCTAATGTCTTATAATTTCTGTTATTAGGAATCATCCATTTGTTTTACCTTTTCTAGTTCAGTTTTCTGCTTGGTATTGATTTCCGTGCTGTCTTTTTAAATGCTTACAAATGAAGTACATATGGCTTATTCTGAAAGAATGAAAATTCTGCCAGCTGCCATGACAATGGGGAAACTCTTTCTTGCTGATTTTATGGTTATCATCTGTAAAAGTACCTAAAGAGACAACTGCGTTGATTTTGCTTCTTACTGTTTTTTTCTTTCACTTTTGTTTTTAGTCATCAATGTCTGTTGCCTAAACATGTCTAAAAGAGTCTTAGCTCAGTCTGCATGGTTATGTTCCATTTATACAAATGTACACAGCACTTGTGGGTTCTGAAGATCATGCACTGAGATGTATGTAAAGAAGTACAACTATGTATTATTCGGGAGATCATATACACCATTTAAAATAGATGTTCTGTTCCTTTTTCTGCTACGGTCCTAGGACAATGCAAGGATGCAAACACAACTCTGTATAGAAATCCTGTATTTCTCAATCTGAATCTAGGCATAAAGAGTTCTCTAAATATTGAGATCAAACATTCCTACTTAGCATTGCTGCAAAACTATTAAATGTATTGTTTCATGGGGAAAGTTTATGTATTTCTAAAATCAAGAACGAAAAGTAATTATTATGAAACCATTTTTAAATCTATAGTTGTTAAATAATTGACTTATTGCTAGTAAAGATTCTGGAGAGTGATGAAAAAATCCTCCTTTCTGCATATTACCAATGTAAATCTAGATGCTAGCCTTAGACTGCTTATGACTCAATTATAAAAATTTAAAGTTTCAGCACGACTACCACATATCAAAATTTAACTACAAGACAGTCCAGTTAGATATTTTACATTGCAGTAATCTTGAAAATAGCTTGAATTTTATCAGATCATTTCCATTCACAGATCAGCTGCATGAGGTATCAGTCTTTTGACCACCTTACTGTGGCTGGAAAATGTGGCGGATTTTATTCTAGATGTGGGGTCTTTTGTTTTGTTTTTTGGTTTTGTTTTTTTTTCCAGAATAAGCCCCATAGAAATGAGTGTCATCTTGCATTTTATATATGGAGGTATTCTGGACATCCCAGACAAAGCTGACATTGGGTATGTGTCAACTTCTTTTTTAAATTCTAGTTTGTGCTTGTTCTATATTCTACTATTGTCCTTGTATTCAGTTAAAAGTCAAAAGGGAAATTATTCATGTGGTATAAATAAGACAAAAATGTCAAATACCATTATCATTATATCTAAACACACTTAAGGAAATTAAAAAAATACAGTTTCTGAAGAAATCTTTATTTGGCAGCTGCAGAGAAAGGGGGGCCAGACATTTTTGGAATATTGTATAAGGAGAGTGAAAAACAGGAGGGTATTTTATACCAAAATAATTCTGAATTTCCTTCAGAAATAGTATGTACAATGTGTAGAAATACATAGTAGTTAGTACTTGGAATTAGTTTTTAAATATACATTTGAGTTGCTCTGAAAGCTGTGTAGTTAGTCTTAGATCTGTAAAAAATTATATGTAGCAACCAGTGTAGAACTTGAATTTTCTTCTGGGATAATTCTTAATTACAGTTTTCTATACAATTCCAAATTAGTGAAGTAAGTTCTGAAGTTTCCGAGATGTTAGAAGTTGTTTTTTAAAACTTATCTGTGTAAAATAAAAATATTGAAATGTTTATAGTATGTCCCACTGTAAAATAAAAGTATTGAATTGTTTATAGTATGCCCCAATGCCAATGTTTATGTTAGTAATTGATATAGAAAATTAAAATTTGGCATTGATTATTATGTAAAATAATAAAAGTTTGCTTACTGTGCTTTTAAGTATATGGAGGGATATAATTTTAGGACACAATGTCATCAATAACTGGAGAAAAACCTACAAAATTCCAAAACTCTGCTGGTACAAATACCTTTTTCACTCGTTATGCCTAAGACAGTTTCTCAGCCAGTGGCTGAGGCTGTTACACAGACCACATGTGGTGCTTGGGGTGTTATTATTTGGTCAATACATCTTTCCATTTAAAGATCATTATTTGGCAAGTTTCGGACTTGATTGTCAGTCATCTGCAATAAATTCTGATTCAAGAAAGAGGTAATATTGGCATGTAAATGGTCTTGTAAACAAAATGCCTCTATGAAAACAATTTTTGATTCAACTTGGTACTGCTTTCTCTTTAGTCGCATGTTGGGCATTGCAGATATGTATGGGCTGGATGGGCTGAAAGAAGTAGCTGTCTACATTTTGAAAAGAGATTACTGCAATTTTTTCCAAAAGGTATGTCAGTTACCATGCTACTTTGTTATCCATAAATCCTAAGAAGAATTTTCATTCTATTTATTACTTACCCATCATATTGACCCGATACTTAAACTGTATGGTCATGGTGTTAGCAACCCTTTAACTATGTGTAAATAAATGTACTAAATTTGCTGGAATTGATGATGGGAGCAAGGTCTGTGGTATCATCCCCCTGTTTCTAGAAGCTTGCAAACCACAACTGATGCAAAGCAGTTTTCCACAAGGTCAGTTAATTATACACACAGAGCATAACTGAATATGTTCCATTGTATATGGACATGTATATGTAATTGTTTGTAGTAGGAATATGGAAAAATTACATATTTGCATATCAAATTTCCTGGGCATGTATTTAGAAAATACTTCCATCAATTAAAATTAGCTTAAACACAAACAACTGCTTATGGTTGACTATTTTCATGCATTAGGCTCTCTAGTCTGAATACTGATTTATTGATGTGTGTCACAGTAGATGACTTCCCTACTCTGCAAAAAGACAAACATAAATATCATGGTAGCTAACTACTGCTGTTTGAACTGAGAATTCTGTGCTTCTGTCTGTAAATCTGAAGGTACAATAATGTGATCATTTGCTTATAACTCTAGCCTGTTCCTGGAAAACAGCAACCTGTACTAGAGTGCATGGCTATTGCTCATTCATTGGGAGTGGAAAACCTGTATGATGCTTGCATGAAGTAAGTAAAATACAATAATTTATTTTGCTGCTTTGTGTTTAAATTATTTTACTTTGCAAGACTGGGAGGGCTTTTTGCATATAAAGTGTTTGCATTTTAAACATTTTTTTCTTCAATATTTTGGAAATATCACTGATGCTAACAAGTGAAGATACATTTTTCATCTTCCTTTCTTAGGCAAGACTTTTTTTTTTTTTTTAACAGATGGGTAGGAAAACATTTTGCAAAGTGTTTGTCAGAGAGAAGTTTCGCCAGTTTACCTACTGAACTTCAGAAGAACTGTCTTGCTATGTTAATTAATTCTTTGGTAAGTACTATATAGTGAGCTTTACCTAAAAATACAGAGATGTAAATGTTTTCCTTAATTAGCTGTGCAATGTAATGAAAGAGGTAATTAATTTGGTATTTTAAATCTGTAGTGCACTTATACTACATAAAAGTTCCCATTAAAATAACAATTTAAAACCAGATTTTGATGTGGAGATATCATTGTTACGCTCCGTGTCACAGTCTAGTGATAACCACGTTCAAGTCCATCATAATAACGCAGTGTAAGTTTATGAAACAGCTGTGACATTACAGCATATTCATATAGTGAGGAACAGAAAATTACTCTTTCAGTTTCTAGGGTAAGTGGTGGCACTCATTGTTTGTGATGCCCTTTCCTCTTTGCCTATATTCTAATTTGAAAAAAGTAATACATTTTTTTCTAAACTTCTGGTGACCACTGGCTATCAGTGATCAAGAGCTATTTGTTTACAGGCAAGCTGGCTTCTTAAAACAACTGCACAGTATACAGATCTTCTGCTTCTATCACGGTTTAACACTGGGCCAGCAATTAACTGAGAGACAGATGCTCTCTGTTAATCCCCTTCCCCTCCCTGATAAAGAAAGGAGAGACAATAACAGAAAAAGACATGGGTTGGAAACTAAACTACACAGCTTTAATGTAACAGTAATGATAAAAAAATATAGATTATCAAATATACACAAAACCAATACCATGTTCCTGCTCCCTTCCCCCCAGTAACACTCACGTCACCACTGAGGCTGTAGGGCAGCCCTGGGAAGGTCCCAGGTGGGGCTGCTGGAGTCAGCAGCAGTTGGGAGCTGGAGGCAGGAACACAGATTCAGGATGGTAGGGATCAGGACTACAGGCAGATGAATGACCAGAAGCTGGCCAGGATGATGGCTGTGGATAAAGGAGCAGAAGAAGGAAGGGGCTTGACCCTTGTGACCCCTCAATCTATACCAAGTTTATAGATGTGTATGGGATGGAATACTTTATTATGTCAATACTAAATAATACTATTATGTCAATACTGATAATTATATCAATTTCACTCACCTGTCTTGTCTGCTCCTCCCTAAAGGAAGGCTGCATGTGTGACCCACTTCCTCCCTTTCTCTTTCTGGAGCATAAGCTGCTTCTATTAACCAGGCAGTGGCCCTGTTTCTGCAGACCATTCTATAGCCCTCACTAGCAATATCGAGTATTAGCAGTCTTAGAAGCAGAGATGGAGAAACTTGCTCTAAATTTCAGCAAGTGCAGCTAATTACAAGGGACTTTGCTGAAAGCGAAACTACAAGACAGAATATTAGTTTTAGCCTGGCCCAAACCAGGACAGCTTCTCAGATAACAATACTGAATTGATCCCCTAAAAGCCCAGCACTAATTTTTTTGTGGCACATATTTATATTGTTCCAATCTGCCTAAACTTAAACGGTTTTCCATTTTGTTTCTGTATAAAACTACCCTCGTAGCTGACACAAAAGTAACTGCTTTGAACTAGATCTGTTACCAGAAAATTCATCCAGTAATTAGTTCATAAACACACAAAATTGTAACAGATAGAAGAAGAAGCTAAAGATAAACCTGTAGAGCTGCTGCCAAGCACGACTGTAGATGTATGTGTCTGTAATATGGATTGCCATATGCAAAGTTTAATTCATCCACCTCAGGTAACATCCACAGGATGATTTTGGTACTAGCACACACCAGACAGCTAAGTATGTGATGTCTTGTATATCTTAAGATGAAGTCCTTGTCCCTGTGTCTCTGTTACTGTTGCTATCCAATCTAAATAGCTCAGGTATGGCTACCTACATTGCCAAAGGTACCTCTAGTTCAAGAGATGTACTCTTAAAATGGTTGTGGCCAAGATCTGCCTCTTGCTGAAAGGTCTGTGAAGGGACTTAATTTCTTGGGACTGTTTTTTTTTTCTCAGGATTACTTTGATATTATGCTTACCCCACCAAGTGCTGAGGCTGGCAGGTCACCTGTGAGCAGCGGCTGCTACCGCATGCTCTGGTGAAAGCCTGAAAAGCAAGAAATTTCAGAGCTATGTGATTGTACCAAGAGAAGTCTGAGATACTTAGATGTGCAGGGCTGGTACTGCATTCAGGTTATGTGCCACATTCAAGAAAGACAAACTGTCCTTCTACCAGAATGCATAATTTTAACCAGAAGAAAGGTAATAGCTCCAGTTCTTTGAGATACTTGGTGTTCTACTATCATATTACATCAGTTATACTCAGTTGTTCCTAGAATATATACACAGCTATATTGTATAAATATTTGAGAAGTTCTAGGTAAGGCTTTCAGGATTATAGATCAGTTCATTCTGACCTACCTCTGTTCACAGTTAACACCACTATCTATCTCCAAAGTACCTCAGATCTGTAGTGTAGACAAGAGTGTATGTGGACACAGTTCTGGGCTCCCCTCCTGGTAGCCTTGTGTAACATTAGGAGGGCAGCCTGGAGGTAAAACTAAGCTTCAGGCCTCTCTTCACCTCTGTGCCTAACCTATCAAGATGATCTGGTTATGTTTGTGTTGCAATACAGTAGGCCATCCAAGCTATGAGGATTTGCAGAACAGTCATGGCACTGTGGTACTTTCACAGCTGCAGCTGTGTACCCAGCTTCTCTGGAAAACTTTTCCTGGACTAATGTGTGTTTTGGTTCCCATTTTACTGATTTAAAATTTGTGTTGGGTGTGTCTTTGCAATCACTGATACTGTATGGATTGAAGCCTGGAAATATTTTAGAATTGCAAAATTAAAAAATAAAGAATAATCTGCCCACAGAGTAGTTCTGGTGAGTGATCATTTAACTGAGCTCTTAAGGCACCCACTCTAAAAACCTGCGGAATTCCTAGTGGAGTATTTCACAATCTGCAAAAGTGTTAAAGGCTGTTTGAAGAAGAAAAAGTCTGACATTAATTTTGCAGGGGCTACTTTGTTTTACAAGCCTCTTTTCTCCACTTCTAACAGTTCTCTGCTGTAAGACTTTAACCCATTTAACCAGTTATGAGTATGGATCCTTTCATCTACCAATCTAGCAAATGTAAAACCTAGTTAAGGTGGGGCAGGCCTTTACAGGAAGAAAAGGTGCAAAGAAAAGGAGACTGCTGATCACAGAATCTCTGCAAAGCCACATGAACACAAACATGAAAATGGAAATGGAGTTTAAAACATTGTTTAGCCCTGGTGTCTCAACTGCATGCAATAAGATTACCCTTTTTAGATGAGTGAAGTGGACTCCACTTTGGAAAGGCTAGGCAAAGAATATAAGAAAAAACCAAGAAGTGAAATTCAGTTAGAGACCCTCCTACAAACTACTGATTTAATTAGAAGGCACTTAAAGCTTTTAATATTTCTCTGGAAGTATCTATTGGAAGTGAATGTTTATTGCCTTGTGAGCAGGGGCAGAATTCCGGGCAATTCCAAAAGATTGTAATTGTGTCCTGTGGGAGCACTATGAAACCCTAAGCATAATACTTAAACCTTATATGCATAGAAGCAATCTGGTTTTGCCAGATTAGTAAAATTTTAAAAATGCACAACTGAACAATGGCTGTCCAGATTTTGTTTGAACTACAATATGTATGAAGAAAATCCTCTTCATTTTCTACTTTGCATGGGAAAAAATGATTAGAATCTGAATTTACAATAGGGAGATTTGTGTTAAATATTTATCTGAATTGTTGCTTTCTCAAGTGTTACTGATCTTACTGCATAATTTATCAGTGACCTGCTAGGTCATGTTGAATCGAGCTTTCAGTCCATTCTAACATGGATAGCAATATATTGGAAGCTCTTTTTAAGAGATGCGTTAGCCAGAAGTTGCCCTCAGGTACCATACTGAGGAGGTAATGCAAATTCTTAGACAAGTATGAAAGAACAAACCAGGGGAATACATATTAGGAAATCTGTTTGCTTGGTCTAGATTTTTAACTATAAACATAACAGTTATGTTTCTTAGAGAAACAACAGACAACAAAGAGGGTACGTTCAGTTAGAACTCCATCTGGGAAGACAAATATTCAACATCTGACTCCTTTAAATAACGCAAAAGGATTCATAACTATGAAAATGCTTGAGTTTTTACTGATCCCAAATGCTAGGCCATCCACACTCACCCGAAGTCTTCATTTACCTATTTTATTCAAGAATTTATTACATCTTCCAGTGACCTAAAAGGTTTTCTTTATTAACATTTGTCTTATTCTGTTCAGGACCACAGTGTGTAATGACACACAGTTGAAAAAATGCAACAAAACTTACTGAAAACTGTACTGCCTAACTTCAGGCAAAACAGAAGCAGTAGTTTTTTCTTTTTCTGCTTTAGTTCTGAAGGTAGATGTAATGCTCAGAATTACTATAAATTATTTAAAGAAGGGAAATTAATACACAACTGAATCCTCATCTATGTGTTTGGCAACTGAACAAAAGCTACGCTCTGAGCATCAATTCTTCAGCATCAGGGCTAATTTCTGCTTTTATTTTAAGAACCACAAGAATGCTGCTTTCCTTTTGATGGAGAGTGACCGGCTGATCAGCAGCCTTCCCCAAGTGAAATGGACGGAGGCAGCTGTGGCCGTGGCATCCAGGCTACAAGAAGAATGTGTAACATTTATTGTGGCAAACTTCCTGCATGTTGTACAAAGTGAAGGCTTCTCTGTTTTGTTGCAGGTAAAAGTGCCCTCAAGGTAGTGTATGCTTCCAAATAAATTGAATTATATCCCATTTGGGATAGTTCAGGCTGCTAAATAATTAAAACAGTTTCAACTTTGATTTAAAGAACAGTTCTGTGGAAAGTTAAATAAATAAATCAAGCAGTGCTGAAGGTTTTTTGGGGGGTGGTGCTTTTTTCAGTGTTTTCAAGAATTATTAATACTATGATGTGCAAAGTTGTGTTCAGTTTATGTGCCTCAGCTAAACAGAAGTTTGAATTAATTTAGTGGGACAGTTTTTGTGTTGCAAAGAGGTAAATATGTATGCAAGCTTCAAAAAAGCTTTTGGACAGCTATAACAACAACGTGTGCTTATAAGACTAATTATTAGTATACCTAAACTTTACTGATTTTTGTTGTGAGCTATTATATTGGGGCAGTGCTGCAGGGCTTGGTGAGAAATTATCTAGTCATCCAGCTGGTTAATTTCTCCAGTTAAATATTTTTGTAATATGCATAAAGGATTAAAACAATTAATAGGGAAATGTTTGGTTTTGAATCGAGAGTGGCATGTGGAGGTAAATTCATCACAGGGTGCTTCCTTAAAATTTAGGTTTGAAATACCTCCTGCACAGCATGACAGGATCATCTTGTCATGGTCAGTAATGCCTTTGTACACAAACCACACTCCTGTTTTAAACTGCTGCCTTTTGTTGTTTCCTCAGGCACAGGCAATGAGCAGCAAACCTGACCTTCTAGATCTAATTTTTAATGCAATTGAAAAAAGTATTAATAATGAAAATAGCTGCTTTCTTCTTGTAGCTGTGGATACATTGTTGGACTCCACAAATGTCAAAGAAATGGTAGGTTTTTCAACTTGCAATGTTTTGGGAAAAATTGTTCTGGTATTGTTTCATGTAATGGCTCATATGTGTTTGAGATGTGGTTTTAGCTTAGGTGGCTCAGTCCTGCAGTTGGAGTCACACAGAAATGCATCTGCATCAATCCAAGGCGTCCTCTTGGAAGTGAAGAAAGTGCTGGAACTGGATGTTAACACTTTTTTTGTTTTAAAGAGAAACTTATATATGGCAATAAAAAAAATACTGTGTATTACTGAGAAAGTAAGCCCTGTGGGAAACACCACTCTGTTGTTTTGCATCACTACTTTAAGTGATAGTGGAGAACAATGTTCACCCTAAACCTACAGGTGAAAAATTCTCTCTGTGTATCTTTTCCGTTTTTGTAAAAGTCACAGCTACATTTGCATTTGTTTAAGACAGTCCTCTGAAGCAAGGACTGCCTCTAGTGTGTGTTTTTTGGGTTGGGGGGAGGTGTCAGTGTCTCTGTTTGTAATATGCTATGTATATTCACACAACCTAAATAATGATACTTAAGTTCTGATTGGCTGTAATGCTGGGGATAATTCATGAATAATATGACATACTGATTAAAATCCAGAATTATGCTACAAGCAAAAAATGAAAAATGCTGAATCAATTAGTGCAATCTGGTGCTATTGTATATTGTCTTAGTAAAAGCAATGAAAATTTAATCAGATGCATTATTTTTCCCTAGAGTATTTGACCCTGTTGTGACACAGCTGACAGTAAAGAGCAATTATGGGGTTCAATGGGGGTAGGAGGGAAGAAAGGAGAGGAAAACTAGGAATTTTATATTTTCTAGTGCTGTAGCATGCCTCAGAGTGAGCTGGCTATAAAGAATAGTAAAAACTGCGGTGGTGGGCAATAATCCTTCAAAAGCACCATCTCCTTCTACCAGGCCATTATAAAATAAAAGTGATGACATCATTGATCTAGCTTAGGGAGTAAGTAGATTCTGAAAGGAATAATGACTGGTTGCTATGACAATATGCCCCTCGCCAGCTGCTGATTTGTTACTTGAACACAGGGTTTTACGTGCAAGATCCAGGCTCTGCGTGATAAGCTCTGGGTCTTCCTGGTTCAGTCTTTTTATGCTGTTCGTCACACAGAAAGCTGGAAGCTAATGAGGACAGACCATCAACAAAAAATACAGGCAGGTATGTCTGGCATCAGAT
Organism: Calypte anna; assembly: GCF_003957555.1. Taxonomy (NCBI): domain Eukaryota; kingdom Metazoa; phylum Chordata; class Aves; order Apodiformes; family Trochilidae; genus Calypte; species Calypte anna. The sequence continues at coordinate 14,180,721 of NC_044254.1, read as the reverse complement.
GGCATTAGAAATTTTTAGCAATTTGTTTAGTAGATAAAATGTAGATGGTATTGTGGAGCAAGGTAAAAATGAAGGCACAATTTCTGGTGCTCTAGTTTTTTGAAGTGGTGTTTGAGAATAGAAGCGTGATAGCATGCTGAGCTAGTTCCGGACATGGAAATCAGTACGTCATTTTCTGTAAAAAGTCTACCCTGTTTGTCTTTTTAGGACCACATATAATAGGAATCATGGCTATGTAGATGGATCCTATTCTTACTTACAGATACTCTGAATTAACGAAAATACTGCAGTAGGATTAAAAACTCTAACTGTCTCATTTTTAAGGAGATAAGCACAGTGGATGAATTAAATTTGCACCGAGGAGATTATCCATTCTCTAAATTCAGTTTCTGTCTTTTATCATTGTCTACATACTGTATAAATATTGCTTGTCTCTTGCATAATGCTTCTCTAGTGCACCGTGAGTAAATGCAGATAGCTTGACTTCACAGTTGATTGGTATTGTGATATTGTGTATGCTACTGCAGAGAGCCCCCAAGGAGCTGCACAGTGTTCTCTCCAAATTTTAGCAGGCAGCACCAACAAAAGGCAGTTTTTGTTCTGACCATTTCTTTGTTTTCAAGTACACAACTGTTCTGAGGGTGCGGAACTCATGATGGAGGTCGGGGTATGGTTGAGTATTAGCTCTGACAGTGCAATGTTAGAAAAGAATGTGTTAATGAATTCTCTAAAATTAAACCACTTTTGATTCAAAGGAGAAATAAACATTGTACTGTCCTTTTTGTTACAGGCAGTGGTAGCCAGGATATGAGAGTGACATAATTGTTGATGCTTGTAGATAGATAAGGATTTTATTCTACAATTACATGCTGAGAAAAACATGCAGGGACAGTCTTTCTAAGCATGTTTTAGGGATGCAAATAACATTTCACTGCTACTGTATAAAACAGGTTTATGATTTCTTTCTGGATTATGAAATCTTCCAGTAGCTGAGGAGCTGGCTTTAGAAACAAGGGTGGGTTTTTTATTTGTTCTGGGCTGGTTTATTTTTAGGATGATGGTGTGCCTATTGTAAATAATGTTTAGGCAGCTTTGCCCTAGTGCTTTCAAAAAAAAAAAAATAAGGCCACGGTGTATATTAAGTGTATTAGTCCCTAACTCCATCCTGCCTCGAATATTGTTTTCTTTCAGATTAAATTCTAATTCAAAGCTAGCATACATTTTATATGTAGACAGATAGGCTGAAATGTTTGCATAGATTATCTGGTTTTAATTCCAGGCAAAGTTATCACACAATACTGGTAGACAAATTTTAATCCCTAGGTGAAATATATCTAGAATAACTTAAATCAACTTTCATCTTAAAGATTTCTGGTGCTGGTTTATTTAGATAGAGATTTAACCTATATAGAATTAGAAGGCTATAATAGAGGAGGAAAATGCCAAAAGACAACAGATTATATTGTGGGGTTTTTTTATTCACAACATGTCTTATGTTTTCTTAGGCAAAAGTTTATATGGATTTTGTCTTAATACATTGGTATGTATTAATGTGCAGAGTCATTGCTAGAAAAAGGATTAGATCCCTGGGGTGCCATTTTCAGCATACCTTTTGTGTGATTTTTATAGAGACCTATATAAACATTATTTTTTGTATTTTCAACAGGAATTCAGTAGAAATTTTGTTTGAATTACACATGGAAACATATTTTTATGTATATAAATAGCATGTTAAAACACGAAGCACTGAATGCTTAAGGGTTTTTTAAAAGGGTTTTTCATGTGCAATGCCTTTTTTCATCTGGAACATTATTACAAACAAAAATGAAACCTTATCGATTCTGGGTCTGTACAGTGTCTATAAATATCCTTTTTGTATTCTACAAGCACAGTTGATTTAAAGGCTTTATTGAAAAATGCTTCCCTCCCAGTCGGAAAAAAAAAAAAAAAAAGGCATTCACTGCATGAAAATTCCACATGACAGTCACAGGGATAACTGGTAACTCTCATGATGTTACACTGCTTACTATCTAAAGAGGCACTATGATCTTACAGTGTACACTTGGATATTTTTACCTCTTTTCAAAACTAATACAATTTAATTTAGTGTAATTAATCACTTCTTTAATAGTACAAATTAAAATTCTCAACATTTGAAGGCCTGTCTTTTTTGTAAATGGGGTACACTTTCAAAGGTCTTAGTGCATGGCAAGCTTTAAGTGAGTTAAGTGTGGATAATCACAATTGTATCTCACTATGGAACTGAGAAAACAGAAGTTACCTCACTTAGGGCCATGTGACCTCATTACAGATACCACATTTTTTTGTTCTAAACATAAAACCATGTGTTTCCACTTAACATTTGCCATGTCACCAAAATTAGCCTTCCTGTAATAATTACAGGATACAGAGAACTGCTTTCTAATTTCAGATTACATTAATTGAGTAGGATGGATTGTTTTCTGTCTCCCTTTTTTCCTGCTAAATAGTAATGAAAATGCTTGTTCCTTTTACAGCTGCATTTGACAAGGGTGATGACCGAAGACTTGGCAAAAAACCTGTCTTCAGTAGCTCTCAGGTAAACATTTACACCCCAGCATTTAAAATACCCAGAAGCTTGCAAACACAACTTTTTTCTTCATGTGTTTTAAATTCAGTATTAATTTGTGACATTACTTAGTGGAACTTGCTTTGGAAAAATGTGTTATTTTTTGGTAAACTGTTACTTCTGCAGAATCAATAACGTCTGTTACTGGAAACATCTTAGGACTCAGTCTGCTCTGCTCTGTTTTCAAACAGATGAGCTCAAATAAAAGAGTGGAATTTGCGTTCAGAATCCCACATTCCCCTGTCGCTACGCAATGAAACTGATGTGTTTCCCAGAGCAAATGGTTTGCTACTGAGCTAATGACTCTCTGCCAGTATCACAAGTCAGCACAGCACCCAGTGTGTCATGCTCCCTGCCCTGAAAAAACATTCTTAGGGTCCTCAACTCTTCTGTCGAGACTCACACTCAAAACTACATTACTGTTTGGTAGGAAACTGGTATAGGCTTCACATGGTTTGAAACCTTGGATACATTGTAAAGACAGTGCTGTCACAAAAATTCCATTTCATGCATTTACTTCTCCATATTTCAATATAGATCTTTACCTGAGAGAAAGAACAGTCACTTATCTAGTGGATATACTGTTGGTAATGGTTAAAAACACTGCACATACTATAAATTAATTTTTGGTTTTATGTTTGTAATAACTCAGTCTTTATACTTCTTTGGAAAATATGCAAATAGAACTCAAGTTTTCTTACTTCAGCAAACACTAATAATATAAACTTTACAGAGTACTTTGTCCAGAGGAAAAGTGAAATTCTATTTAGATATTTCTGTATCTTCTATATAGAGCAGTATCAAAATCAGGTTTTTTTTATTTACTAGGCACTCTAGTTATTTCTAATACTTTTGTATCTTTGAAAGGCAGCAATTTGAGCAAAAAATACAGTTTAAAAAAAATTACCTCAATGCTGAATCTTGTTGGTTTAGATGCCTATATTACTTTAAAAGTAGCTGGGTTTCAGAAATGAAAGATTACAGATAATTTGGTGTTATAAATGTCTTTGTTTTTGTTTTGTTTTCCTGATGCCTTTTTTCCTAGCTAAAGAAATCTCTTACTGAATCTGTTAGTATAAGGCACACTTCCTTGACAGAACACAACAAGAAAGATTGCTGGGGAGATTCTTCCACTAATCAGGATAAAATGAAATCTGATGGATTAGGAGCATCTGGACATACATCAAGCAGCAGTAGAAACACTGTTAATAAGGCTTCAAAGCATGAGGATGTCAAGGGGAAAGATGGCAAAAAAATAATTTCCAAGATTAGTAAGGATTCCAAACCTGGGGAAAAAGCTGCTTCACCAAAGGCTAGAGCTGTTATAAAGACAAAAATAGAAAATAATGGAAACGTGACGGCTGAAAGCATGCTTACCAAGCAAGATGTAGAAAAGACATCATCTGCAAGTGGACAAAAAAATTCAGGAAGTGGCAAAGGACTGAAGAACCATGAAGGAAAAATTGCTGGTGCCAGACCTAAAGTGCTAACAGTAACCTCAACTGTGCAGACCAAAACAAAAGCATTGAAGAAAACTACAGGGAAGGAATCTCCCTCCTTAGTGACTGTGGCAGGAACTTCCAGCAAGTCAGCAAACTCGGGCATGGATATCCAGACTCCCAGTGAACAGACAGAGGAACCCAAAGAGGATAAATTGGTGGAGGAAGGGAAAAAACAGACTGGTAATTTTTTATTATTTTTTTCCTTCCCTAAGAAGTCCTCTTCTGGCTTGTCCAAGTCTGGTCATACACTGAAAAGCAGCCTAGGAAGCCTTAAAAAAATCTAAAAAATTAACAGATTAATAAGACCCCCCCACCAAATTAATATTAACTTCATTATATATAACATTCATTATATATATTCATTAAATATAACATTAAATTTCTCTTCTCACAACTGACTTTACTTTATGATCAACTGCTAATTACAGAAAATGGCAGCAGTTTCACAAGTTTAGCCTCTATGCTGTTTTCAATAGCTGAGCTTCATATATTAGATTTTTTTCAGTACTTGTATGCAATGTATTTTCCCCAATATTTAACTCTGAATTTACTTTACAATAGTGAAAACAAAGTCATCAGTGAAGACACCAAATGGGATCACCACCAAAAAAAATAAGTCTGAGCTTGAGACTGATACCACAATGAGCAGGTATGTTACAAATCAGCATATATAAATAAGATTAATATGTATGAGTATGTGGCTTTGTTAAAGTTTCAAGTGCAGTATTAAACTTACTGTTAAGTCAACATGTTCTTTTTAATCCGAGAATGTCTATTGCATGATATCAGCAAAACAAACTGAATGGGAAATATTTCTGTAAAGATTGCATTGGTTTGGCTCTTGTGTTGGATTGTTTCATGCTAATAATTTTTAAATTGTTATAGGTCATTCAGAATTCTGCACACTGGAACAGTTAATGACTACAAAAGGTTGTGTAAACTTACTCTTTCTGGGATAACTTAGATTTAGCTGGACAGGAAGACAGCAGAAGCACTGTGAAATTGTGAAATGGCATTTTTGTATGAGTGTGTGTGTATATAAATATACATACAGGTTTTGTTTTCAAAAAGTATACCTTTTAGGTGGCATTTTCAGAACTTACACTTGGGTGTATATTAAAAGAAATATTGCTTTTTAAATACTTAAGCAATACAAGATCTTAAGCTTGGAAATAAGGGATGTAATAATTTCTTCGCAGTATGACAAAAAAATCAACTGGAAAAGGATGTAATGAACAAAATGCACAAGCTGTTTTGAAGAAAAAAGGGAATGTGAGTAGCAACTCTACGGCACAGCAAAAGGCTCAAACCACACCATCCACTTCTCCCAAGAACCAAGGTAAAGTTTCATACACCAGTGAAACAGTCTGACATTATTATGCAAAGCTTTGCACTATAAATTGAACACAGGAGTCATCACTTCCTGTGCTAAGCTGCTGTGCAGTGTTTCTGTGCACTATGAGACAGCTGCTGCTTTCTACTGCAGCAATGACTACTTCAGTCACAGGTTGAAGTAATTCCTTTATGTATAGTCTGTCACAAGGTGCTTTAGTTTGAAAGATGGCACGTGAATGCAATGTGGTATTTTTGTCTAGTATTTTTTTTAAGATCTCAGTTTGTAAATCTTTAAAAACCCTTAAATTGTTTAGTTACATAAAAAGGTGAGTAACTCGCTTCTCAGAATAAACAAGCACTAACAAAATTGGGTGACTATATTTTGACTGACATATAGAATTATAGTTTTTTGGGGTTTTGTTTTTTTTTTACTGTTAGGACCTATGGGGGAATCACCAAATTCACTGAAATCAGGAATGTTTCCAAAACATAACGAAGAAAAAAATGGGTTACAACAAGTGGTTCAAACAGCGCTCTCAGAAAAACATCCTTCAGTAAAGAAGAAGAGTATTAAGCAGTCACAAACACCTGTAGCAAGAGTGACTGCAAAAATAACACCTAAAACTCCATCAAAGAATGCTGAGATTATGAATAATAAAGACTCAAAACCAAAAACATCAGGGCAACCTGTATTCAAATCTCAGTCATCTACCCAAAAACATTCAAAGAGTGAATCTCCTGCTGTCCAGAAGAATGCACACACCTCTGAGCACAGAAGTTCAGGACAAAAAATGGTAAAAAATGTGGCTGATGCTGTAGCAGGTCAGCTTCGTAACAATAATGAATGTTCTTCTCCAAAGCAAAATGAATCTTTAAAACCTGTGATGGAAAGTGTCAGCAAAGATAAACTGCTGGCATCCTGTCAAGCCAATAAACAGAAATTATCAGATCCTTCTGAAAATGTGGAATACAAAATAAAGCCAGAACCATCCTCTCTAATTACAAAAGAACCTATTTCTAATCTGCGTGGTTCACTACAAATTGAAACGGAAGCAAGACAAATCTGTGGAGATCAGACTGGAATTAAACAGATTGAAGACACACAGAAAGATGATAAATCAGCTGAAGTTCATTGTCATGCACAGTCTTACAGTGAGGGATACTCAGACTTGTCCAAGGAAAGCCATCAAAAGGCTACTGCTTCAGTAGAGCTGATGAAACATTCAAAAGCAGCAGAAGTCTGTACTGAACAAAGTGATAAATTAAACTCTGAAATAGGCCTTAAATACAATGAAAATGCTATGCCAAGCTTTTCCAGAATGATAACCAATAAAGACGATGAGACATCATCTCCTCAGATTCATATGGAAGATGGAATTCTTACAGATGCTGAGCTGTGTGATACATCAGCCTTGACTGAATACCAGTCAGTTACAGCAGATTTGGATGATGTTTCTGAATGTTCCACAGAGCAAATAACAGAAAAGTTTTCACCTAGTTACACAGACCCCATAGATCCTACAGAAATGCCAGAAAGCCATGAAAATGCAGAAATTCCCTTTGTGGATCACTGGAGTACTGGTGCACTAGATCCAAAAGAGAGTCCTGAATCAGATACTGGCAGTGCAACCACATCCTCTGATGATATAAAACCAAGATCAGAAGATTATGATGCTGGAGGGTCTCAGGATGATGAAGGATCCAATGAAAGAGGGATTTCTAAATGCAGCACTATGTTATGCCATGATTTTCTTGGAAGAAGCAGCAGTGACACAAGTACACCTGAAGAATTAAAAATGTATGACAGCAGCTTAAAAATAGAAGTGAAAATGAAAAAAGAGGGTTCTGATCTCTTCCGTGTTAATTCAACGAGTGATGATGAAATACCAAGAAAAAGACCTGAAATTTGGTCCCATCACCAAAGTGCAAGGACAAATACTAGAGAAAGCAAAAGTTCTGCTTTTGGGAATGCACAGTTTACTCAGGAAGCAGACCAAGTTTCTTCTTCTGCTGATGAAACAGAAGATGACAGATCTGAAACAGAGAATGTTGCGGAAAAATTTCCTCCATCAAATGTTCCTACTCAACAGTTCCAAGGAATTGATAATTTAGCTTTTGAAGATGCAACAGAAAATGACACTGCAAATCAAGGTTTTTCTAAAACTAAAAATTTCAAACGATCTGTTTTGCTTTCAGTAGATGAATGTGAAGAATTGGGATCTGATGACAGAGTGGAAACTTCACAACAGCATTCAATGGATTCTCTTACTCTTTCAGAAGTATTTGACAGTGTTTCTCATGAGCACCATCAAAAAACTTTTTATTCGAGATATCCACTGGAAATTCAAGAGGGATTTCTGGGTTGCAAACAGCGTAAGGATAGAGACAATAGATTGGATAAAAGTGAAAGTTCTTTCCCACATCCTCATGACTCTGAAATCCCAAGGAAGGAGAATCAAGGTGCTTCAATGACTGAAGAAAATGGTCCAGAGAAAGTATATTCAGAAGACACGCCATGTCCAGGAGAAAAACAGAAAGTAACTATGAAGAATGAGGTGGCTAGTGAATTTCACCAGTGCAATAAATACTTAGACAGTGATGCAAAATCTCAAGAAAGACCATGTCACTTGGATCTTCATCAGAGAGAAACTAATTCTGATGTGCAAAAGAGCAGCTCTGCAAAACCTGTAGAAGCCAGTAAGAATCAGATACTGATTCAAGAAGGTCAAGTGAGAGACAGTCAACCAGCAACTACTGAATGCGCTAAATCTGATTTACTTCCAGGTAATGTACAGAAATAGAAACATTCAGTCATTCAAAAGCAAATTAATAGGGAAACTTTAGCAATTTGTCTGGGATTTAATCCTGAACTGAAGTAATTTTGGCTGAAACTATAATAAAGCTTATTATTTTTCAGTATTTTACTTGGGTAGAGAATGCTTGAAATACCTGCCAGTACCCTGCTGTTCAATGAGAAACTTGACTACAAGAAAAGAGATTTTATGTAATGCTAAAAGAAAGATTGGATGCAGTTGTCTGTACTTCAGTTATTTTTGATCCAATCTAACATTGACAGCATCAGCTTTGGATGGAATCTTAGTGTTTGTTCTGTCTGCTTGACAACATATAGTATGTCTGAATGGGATGTGCAATAACTACAGTAATAACTTGAACTAAAGTGCACTGAACTGTTTACCTGAACAGCTATATGCATTATTGTTGTAATTTATTTATTTATATATTATACACAAATTTGGATCCTTCTCCCACTGAACATAACTGAGTATTTGCCATATCCATCAGTGGGAGCAGATTTATCTCTGATTTAGAGCTTATAAGATGTCTAAAATTCTAAACTTTACCAGTAAAAGCTTATTTACTAAAAGAGAGATTATACTTGGAATTAATGCTTATATACAGAAAATTGCTAACTTGTTTCATGTAGTTAGATGAATACTTGTCTAGTTTTGTGTTTTGTCTTCTTTATACCAATAATCCAGTCTGTTTATCACATTAAAAATATACAATAGTGTTGATTACAGCTATTGTGTATTCAGGAGTAATGAAATGCTAATGATGATCTGTGTTCAGTCAGACCACTGAACAAGAAGACATTAAAATCTGTACAATTTTTTTTAAATTTGCTTGCCCTTGCCTGCAGCTGCCCATGCATGTGTGGTGTAGAAATAAGCCTGTGGATAACAATTTTGGTTTTAATTCTCTTTTAAGCTGGCATAGCTTAAGTCACTATTCAGTAATTATTCTCTATTAATTCCCTCCATGCACCTCCTGGCCTAAGTTTAATTTATGTAGTAAATGAGAATTTCATGTGCATTAAGTGTATATTTACATCATCATTTTCTGTATCAGAAACTTAATTACGGAGGTTATTGTTAATTACCAGTGGTGATTGCTCCTTTAACTTAATTTATAAATCATACTTTGTTTTTTATATAGGAAATAAATGCCTCAAATTTTGTCAATTTTGTATAACCCTTCATCCCCCCTTTTTTAACCTGGTTGGATTGTCTTTCCTGAATGAGTTAAATTTTGCTCTACACAGCCTGAGGGAAGGATCATCTGCAATTTTTTACATTGTACAGTATTGTGAATTATTTCAGGAGACATAGATGATTATGACACAATGGCACAAACCTGCATGTATGAGCATCGGCCTTCAAAAACCCTTTCTCCAATATATGAGATGGATGTTGGAGAAGCAATTGAGCAGAGGATGGATTCAGAAACAGCAATGCTAGATGTGGATTTTGAAGACCAGCAGTTTGCAGAACAGGACTGGACTCTTCTCAGGCAATTGTTATCTGAGCAGGACTCAAAGATAGGTTTCAAAAACTCTGTTCCTGAAGACCTTAACTTAGCACAATGTCTTATCAATCAGACACTGTTTCTGGCACGAGATGGTTCAAATCCTCAGGGTACATCACAAGTTGACACCTTCAGTAGATGGACTGAACTAATATCTCCACTTGATGATTCTTCAGCAAGCATTACAGTGGCAAGCTTTTCATCTGAAGACTGTTCATCACCTCAAGGGGAATGGACAATTCTTGAACTGGAAACCCATCATTAAGGCATCAAATGTTTGCAACTGAACTCCAACCCATTGCCCAAATCTATTTTTGATGAGTTGTTTCCATACAGTAATGAATTACTGCATCAGTCAAGAACAAGCAATTCTTGATACTGAGGCAATCTTTCTGGTACAATGAGGTAAATCTGTTAATTTATAATCTAGATTGAATCACAAGTACAACAATTTTTCAAGGCTTAAATGTATGTCTTTTCTAAAAATGAACTTTGAGCATGTATTTTCTAGAACTGTTAGAAAAATTAGATGACATGAAAAATATTCTTAGTTTTTACTCTCTCTTTTATCTTCCTTTCTGACATTGAATATTCCTGCTAAGCAAAAACTTAAAGGTGACTACACATTTAGTAGACCTCTTTTCCTTTTTCCCCCTCTCTATATGGTGACTTCATTTTACAAGATTCCAAATGGTTGTGTCAAAAGATGGTGCATGCTAACACTACTTTAAATGCCAGAAACATATACTTATATTAGAAGAAAGCATTTCAATATGACTCTGCCTTGGGCTTTATTAAAATGAGCAGCTTGTTTCATCTGTTTCTTCCAGATTTGATTTTTGTATTTTTTGTTTTATTTAGAAGTTTCCAATAAATTTTTTAAAATGTCTTTCCTTTTAAATATAAGACTTCAGAGGGTCAGTACTATATGAAGAGCACTGTTTCTTGAAATTGCACATTTATAAGCAAATATTTCTACTGGCATAGTGCATCAATTCAGAGGAGTCAGCACAATGATGCTCCTGTTTTAAAAAACAGTAAGTCTGATGTCACGTTCAGTGTTACATCAGAAGCCTGATGCTGGCTGGAATTGCCTTCAGGCTTCAGAACTTGCACCCTTTTGACACTGTCTGAGGCATAGCAAGATTCTCAGGAATACGGTTTTGTTTGTTGTTGCAGATGCTACATTTTGGAGGGGTAATGGGATTCTTTCATCTTCATTAATGCCTCCACTGTAGCTTTTATATTGAGACTAAATGTCAACACAGCCATTCTTCTGACTAAGGGTGAAATAGGATCTACTTCTCAGTACTCACCAATCTGCTGCTATTGGCTATTAATTTGGGTATGGAAAGTACTGTTAATTGTCTTCTCTGATTTGACTGGGGGGAGGAAGGAGAAAGAAACTATTTGTAATTCTTACCAAGTCAGAACTCCTGAAACAAGATGGGGCTTATTTCCTGCTAAGGTTAGGCCCTAAAAGAAATTTGCATTATGGAAATAATAAGACTTGTCTTTCACACAGCTTAAAATCTCAGCAGGAAGTATTCTACCTCCTCTTAGTCATTAACCAAAAGTGCCTTCAGAAGTGGGTGCCACTACTAATGTTTTTGGTTAAAACTCTTTAAGGTAAGTGCACTATGTACTAGCCATAACCACTAAAAATATGGTCAGTTTTGCAAGCCTTTGCACTATTCCAGCAGTGCGTTTTCTTTGGAAGCTTCATTTATTTTTGTTTGTAGTCAGAAACTCAGTTGTGTGAACGTACAAGGTTACCCCAACACATGACTGAAGAAGTTATGACTTGTCTTATCTTTGGACTTGACCTAATAAAGAGCTCTGAGGCAAAATAGTTTATCTAGAGAGCCACTTTGTTGGACTTCTGATACAGAAGCAGAAGTGAGGTTTTAATTTCCTCAAATTAAATGGAGAAAGAATTTTAGCTCATTCTTTATTATCAAGTCAGGAAAGCCTACCAAGAAGGTAAAGTCTTCCTTTCTGTCAGTGAAAAAGAAAGACTTGAAACTCATGGAGGGAAGATGTTTAGTTTCATAATAATGGTCTTTCCCCTACTCTTAGGTTTTAGCAGCATAAATAGCATGAGATACTATAATTCAAAATATTTTAAATGCAATGTGCTGTATTTACTTTAGTCTTCATACTGGGTGAGTCTGAACTTTCAGATGTGCAAATCATCAAGAAAACGTATTCTTCACCTTGAAGTTTACAAGGTACATCAACAGTGGGGAATCTTTTGGATAAGATAAAGAACTATACTATTAGCCATAGAGAAAGATGAAACTCTGGAGAAATTTCTTACAGAAGGCCGATGAATGTTGTTTTCTCAATTTCTGTGTAAAAGACTAAAGTAAGTTGTTTAAAACAGTGTTTAATCAACTTGAAAATGCTGATATATGCTAGTTAGTGGGCATTCATATCTTAAGCTGAAATGATGGGAAAAAGAAGATTAGGAAAAATGACAGAAAGTGAAAGACAAGGGTCCCTTTTGAGTAACTGTTGCTTTACCCCAATATTTAACTTCCTCCTGAATTGAAAAAGTAACACTAACAGCTTGCACGTAAGTTTTCATGATTGTCATATGAAATGCAATCACATATGGGTTTTTTTAATAGATTTTTTCTTAGCATTTACTTTTCCAGTTGCATGAAAATTTAAATTAGCTTCTGTGTTCAAGTCCCCAGTGATGATGCTGCCATTCCTTTAATAGATTTGCAGTAGTCCAGTGATTAGAATTCGGTATATTGTTCAGTTGGTACATATGCAGCCATAGAATTCAGCTTCCCACAGCCAAATCGTCTCTGTAGACATAGCTGGAATAGAAAGCAGTATTGTTTTTAATTTGTGTTACCAGAGTGCCTGTGGGGCTTAATCAGACCAGCATCACTGGCTAGACACTACTAATACAGAACGAAAACAAGGATTTCCCACAGAGTGGTTATAATCCCAGTTAAGACAAAAGACCAAACAAAAAACATGAATGGAAAGGTCAAATGAGTGCCAGTATTTGTCTAGCTGATGAGCAATGGTCTCAGCACACAATCAGTTTAAATATTGTAATTTTGTCATTCTGCATGCATTATGAGAAGCAAAAATAAGAGGGTGAGAGCTGGAAGCTGGAAAATGAGGGATATATTCCTGAGCAGCCTTGTGTGTGTCATCTGGACTCTTTCTGTTTGACCTTGGTTTAAGGTCCCTCCTCATTCAGGAGGATGTTCAAGCTTTAAGCAGGAGTAGGTGGCTCTCTGTTTAATAGCATCAGTGACCTGGGTTCTCTGGAGTCCTGCTTATGCCTCCTGGCAGTGCATTTACCACTGTATTGGCCTCTTATCTGAAACACGAATTGACAAATCTTTATTTGAAAGCTTGTTATGCAAAACCAACCAAGGACAGTGTCATGGGCTCCAAGTGAATAGTGATTAAGAGGTTCTGAACAACCTCTGAAGTAAAGACAGGCTATGTACCTCTGATAAAACAGTGAAAGGGCATCACTGGAGAAACTAAAGAGATGGGGTAGACAAAATAATATTGAAGAATGACCTTTGCAGTAGTATTTTGAATTAGTAAAAGCAGTGAAATCAATTTGTCAATGCTTGAGAAGACAATGTTACTATAAAAAGGTGACAATGACAGTTTATGTGAGATTGTTATGTGAATGGGTAAAGATGTCTCTATCCTACAGGCAGAAACAAATATAGTGAACTATCAGTGGAATTAAGAGGAAAGGACTCAAAAATCAGAGTTTAAAGTAATGCTTCTGAGTCTGCCTACCCTGAATGACATCTTATGTTCTGTGTGTATGGATGTATTAGGATTAAAATAGGCTAGAGCTCCAAAAGGTGATGCAATCGGCATCATTATTTTTTTGCTAGGACAATTAGCCTGTAGTGTAGACTGGAGAAATTGATATGCAGGTTTTTTAACATAAAGATGCTACCTAAAATGAAATAAATCACCAACAGTTGTTTTGTAAAGGGAAAGGAAAAGGAAACTGAGGCTCAAACACCTGGACCACTATAGAAAACTGAGGACAGTGGAGGTTCTTCCAATTGATCTACTCAAAAAAAAAAATAAATTAGGGAAGCCAAGGAAATAAAAATGCTGATAGGAGTCAAACAAAGATGACAGGATATAAAGGAAAAACACAGTTGGCTTCACTGAAAATGCCCCACAAGACAGATGAGTATAAAATAACCATTTCAGGTCTGGATAGGAGCGTGTCCTTAAAGACTGGTAAAAATGAGATCCTAGCTTTTTCAGAATGGAGGCAGGCAAATGCCAGTTTGATAGAGTGTGACAGAATTACAGAAAGAAAACAGCTTAACCACTAAGAGAGAGGCAGCAGTTAGAAAAATGCATCAGTTAATAATATATTTTTGTTTGTTTTTTAAAGGCATAAGATTATACCGTATTTATATAGTGTAGCAAAAGAAATGACACTAAGACCTAACGTGAAGATGGGGAGAGGTAAATCTGCATGAAATGAGATCAGCAGGCAGTCTCGGCTGCTACTACAAGTGATCAGATAAGAGCATAAACATCTGCTTTTGTGGTGGGGGTACTGGAAAGGGCACTCCATATATTAATTGTTTTTCTCTAAGAAAACCTTGCACTACAAGCATAGAATTACAGAAAAATTGCAGAAAAATCATAGAATTACAGAAAAAAACAGGTTTGAAGGGGTAACTTCAAAGTTAAATCATGTTGCTAGGACCCTATCAAGGTCTGTACCATGGATAATGGTAATAAGGTTCAGCAGACAGGATAATGGTGGTCACAGGAAATAGTTATTTGAGATGCAAAAAATATTACAAGAAAAAGACTTTGCGTATCAATGGGAAAGATTAGTAATAAAGTACAAGAACCATGGCTTGCTTATAAGATTTTAAAGTTCTGTATTACATGTGATGGAACTGTGCATGGTTAACAATCTTATTCCACACTTTGCTTTTTAAGGTTTTAAATTATTTCAAAATTACACAATATTTTGGTTTGTAAATTTTATTACTATGTTGGGGGAACTAGTAGGCCAGTCAGCTTCCCATGTTTCTCACACAAAGTATTCAGTTTCTTTCAGAAAATGTGTACCAAAAAATTACTGCACCTGTTCTAGATACAGATTGCAGGAGACTGTAATAAAAATTTTAATACGTATTATTGCCATTTGGAAAATAATTAGTAGCATGGTTGTTCTACTTCGCCCCAGAAAATCTAAAGGTTTGTATGAAGGAAATCAGAACTGCTATTATGTTGTTCATCTGTTGAACTCATTATTTTCAAAAGGGAAACAATTTTGTTTCTACAAGGGAAAACTGTTGATCTCAACTGAAGAAGATTTCAGGACTTGCCTATATTAAATGCCTGTACTTGAAAAGCTATTTCCCCAGTCTATCTATTTCATAGTTTTCTGGATTTAGTCTACTAATAACATTGTACGGTTGTAGAGGTGACAAATTACAGCTAGAAAGATTTCAATTTAGGAGTCATAATTGTATGCGTTCTGTTAATATTTTATGGCTGGGGTGATTTAACATTTGTACATTGAAAGATGACATTCTTGCTGGGACTGCACAGGAAATGAGAACAAAAGAGAGAATGAGAAGTTGCTTTGTTAAAGCAGATGGTTCCATGGAAATGGGTTTGAAATCCAGTATAAGGAGAAGCTTTAACCTCCTGCACAAAATTCATACTGATTTTCAACTCTCTCTGAAACAAACTATGCTTGTGCTGGTTTGGAAAATAAGCTTTAATGTGTTCAACTTTGGAAAAATTACAGCTGAATTATATTCTTCAGATAATTTAAAACCCATCTCCCTATTGAAAACAACTGCATGGTTTTAAGGAAACTAAACCTGTAACAGAGGAATGTGATTAATATAGAAAGTAGTTATCAGCTGGGGAAAAATACTGGGCTTGATAATTTTTCTTTACCTATGGTACCTAATAACAGCAAAAACTATAGAGTGCATGCATGAACACACACCTGTTTATTTCTTGCACTTGAGCTTCCTTTTATGCAATCTATACTGTATAAACTACACTATACTGTATACAAAGGTAGAGTAGGCCACAGTTCTGCAAACATGGGAGCAAATCCACTTAAACATTTGCTGTTTTGCTTTCAAGTTAACATTCACTTTGCAGAAAGGGTAATGGAGCTGGCTCTGGGGGCAGACATTGCATATTTGTGGTTTTATATGGTACTCAACTTAATGAGGTTCTCATCCTGATGAACCATCTGGATACAGTTAAAGTATGAAATAATAATGGAATTCCATTAAGTAGCTTCCCTATTCTTGATTTATTAGCTAAGTTCCCAGCTCAGAAGACTGTTCCATTAGAGAAATCAAAGTTCTAAGCAATCTAACATTTTGCATTGTGTGCAACAAAAGATCTCTCACAACTGTACAGTAAAATATGAATACTGATGAGATCTTCAGTAACTGAAGCCTCAATATTTGAGGGTGAGGTTGACTATAATTCAGTAACTAGATACATTTAACAACAACACTAATACTTGAAATCGGTTTTGTATATTAACAGAAGATGACTGTTAACTGGATTAGAGGCAATAGATATTCTGGTGAACCTGAACAGAAGCTGGAATATACACATTTGGGGACAAGGTTCAATTACTCAGGCTGTACATCAGGTTTCATATTGATGCACATGAGTAAAAGGGACTCTTGACTTTTTCTCTGCTCCCATTGAAATCAGTGTGAATAGTACCAGATTCACATTTTAAAAAATCAGGGTATTTTTAAGTGTCTGAACAGAAAGTCTGGTAACCCTGGTGAAAAATTTGACTCACATAAGTTACTTTCTAGCTATATAAGCCGGTTATGAGGCTGATCTCACCACATTACTTTAGTCTACAGCATTCTGATTTATGAAATCCTTATTTATTAATTTGTGGGATTTTGCTTAAACTTGTGTATAATTAAATAATAGTTATGGTTTTTTGGGTTTTTTTTTAACAATCCTCTTTGGAGTGTGGCATGGCACCTTGCCTCTCAGTAGAATTGTATTGATCTGCTTAAGGTCAGTATAAATAAGACAAACCATATGTTCATGCCACCTTCAGTGTAGGTAGTAAAAACTTTGTAACCTTCATAGAATGAGGTAATTTTCATGTCTGTGGACATGAGACCCACCTGTAAGTCAAACTTCCTTCCTGTAACAGAATGTTCTAATGTATCTTTATGGTAGAGAAGGAAACCTCAGTCTCTCTTTGATTATCATGTTCTAGTAATCAAGATTAATCATGTATATCTATAACAGGATGCAGCTGGAGAAAAGTTCTGACCTCGCAGTCTTTGGGAAGATGAGGGGGGTGTAAAGCTCTCAAACTGAACGTCTGCATGTTTTCCATCCACTTGCTTTTCAAACCTTGATAATTAACTGGGGCCTAAGTAACCATATTTCCAAGTGATTCCCTGTGAACATGGTCTTCTCTTTCCAGAATCTCTGTACAGTTGCATAGTCCCAAAAGCTTTCTTCCCCATGCTACATACTGAAGATTCTTAGTTCATTTCTGTATGACAGAAAATAATAAATCCTTTGTGTCATTTATATGCTGAGTCTTTGTACTTTATTGAACTTGAAAACTGATAACATCAATTTTTATTTGTGCTCCGTAGATTGAAAAATAAGCATTACTTTCTTCTTCTATCTTTTTAGTATACCTTCACTCCTTTTTCGCTTTTATAAGGAAAAAAACACTTTTTCTTGGATCATGTAATCAGGAACAAGACTGGTGATGTGTAATATGATACCAATCTGTTCTCAAATGAAAAACTAGAGAAGGAAGATACCTATGCAACTGCCCTACAAAATCAGAAATTGGTGCTGGTTTAGAACATACAGGATATGGCCCAGAGAAACACTAATTTGATTAAAGATTTTACCTTGTTATAAATTATTAATCCAAATGCTTAAGCCATTATCTTTATCACATGGGAGTTCTAATCCAAAGATCTTTCTATGCCTGCCTAAATGGGTTGCTCTGCTCCCAGGAGTTACTTGATATGCTGCCAGACACAGCCCTTTTCTTTCTCTTGCAGTTTCACCTGTATGTAAAATGTACCAAATAAGTATGTGGAAAAGAAATGCATTTGAGATTTAAAGCTAAGACTAGCGAAATGTCAAAAACTGTCACAGCAGAGATAGCTGTTAAATAGTAAAATAAATTTAGCTCCTAATCATAGAATCATAGAATTGGCTGGGTTGGAAGGGACCTCAGAGATCATCGAGTCCAACCCTTTTACCACCGTTGCGGTTGCTAGACCATGGCACTGAGTGCCACATCCAGTCTCTTTTTAAATATATCCAGGGATGGAGAATCCACTACTTCCCTGGGCAGCCCATTCCAATGCCGGATCACTCTCTCCGTAAAGAAATTCTTTCTAATATCTAACCTAAATTTCCCCTGGCACAATTTAAGACCGTGCCCTCTTGTCTTGTTGAAAGTCATCTGGCAAAAGAGACTAATATCAGGTAGCACAGTATTCCTCAAAATCACTTTTTGGAAGAGACACTACTTGGAAGAAGAATGCTTCTGAAGAACAGGAAAAAAACATTTTCTTCAAATTCAAGCTTTAGTCAATGAGTCTTCTGACATAAGGCTGATAAAAATAGAACACCAGGTCATATAGTGAAATTCAGACTCAAATGGCTCTGCAAAACAAACTGCTTCCAAAATTGTCCCCTGAGCAGTCCTAGCCCTGGGGCTCAGCATGTCTCATTGCGTAAGAAAGATTTGGACTGGAGTTCTAGGCTGGGGTGGCTCTCACAGAGAGGCAGTGGAGTCCACTCCCCTCAGAACTTTTGGACTCAGTCTTATTTTTATTTCAAATGTGGACATTGTCATATGTAATGACAAGCAGAAATATATTCAGTTAAGTTTCCAATATTAACTTTTTGCCAACTGAAAATACAAGACACAGAATATACACAAGTTAAACCGTAACAACTGGAGTCAAACCACTGACAGAAAGCAGTTTCTGTTAAGGTTTTGATTTTTTGATTGTCCCACACTCAACGCATCATTGTACTTCAATGCTTCTCAAGTGTTCTTGAGTTGGGAGGTAGAGGGTGTCATGTACAATAAATGGCTGTAGGATAAATTTTTAAAATTTTAATAATCCTTTCTTTTAAATACCATACATTTTTAAAAGTATTAGAATGGAGGAAACAAAAATCTACTCACCTATAAATACACCCATATTGTTTTACTCCATTCTATTCCCTCCTGATTTTTTTTCATACAAATTGTTGTAGTTCAATTAGTGCTTGTGCTTATTAGAAGTATTCCAAAATATTACTTCTAATACAATATAGTGGTATAAATCAAGTATAAACACTACAACAAAACAGTTCCTACTCTTTCACCACTGAGATTTCTGTAGTACTACTGAAATGCAGATTTATTAATAGTGTGCATGAATTCAAACTTCACACTGGTACATATCAGCAGGATCATCAAACCTTCGTCATAAAACTACCTTATTGTTTTGTATTTCTGTTTTTAAATAATTTCTGATGTTCTTATATCCTTGATTTTTGTATCCAGCCAGAGCACAGGGCTCCATGTTACAGGAAATGGCTTCAGTTTGTTGGTCCTGTCACAGCTCTCCAGAACACTAAAACTGGGATAACTCATACATCAGTTATTTCCCTTTAATTTGCTGACTTTTACATTTATACTCCATAGAAATTTTAAAATTGAGTATTACAAATATTTTACTTACTATCTTGAGTAGCAATGGCATTTCCATCTCCTTACAGTGATGAGCAACTGTAACTCAGGTGCATTTGACCAACAGTAGGAAATCCAACATGAACCCTGATTTGCCTGAATCAAAAGTCATATTTAAATTACTACAATGACAAGTTCTAAGTAAACCAGACAATTTGCTTTTTAAGTGTGTAATTTTTAATATATAAATGTAGTTGCTTTCCTCTGTATTTTAAACTGCTCTAAACAGTTAAAAAACTTTTAACTGGTAGCTTTTACTACCATCTCAGATTTTAAGCAAAAATACCAGTTTCAGTCGCTAGCTGGGTGAAGAGCAGAGCTGGAAATCAATGTTCTTTTCAGTACTTATTCAATTACTCCAGTTCTTTTTTTACCATATAAAAGAAGTACTGTTTCCTCTTACATGATGAGAAAAGAAGCTCCAACATTCTCATTATTTCTTTCACTGAAAGGGGTGCAGTTTCTTGCTTCCACAGTACACATTTTTGTACTGTGTAGCTTCTATCTTTAGAATATCATAGAAAATAATTTGGAATATTCTTCCCCAGAAACAGCTGCATAATTAGCTGTCCATTAAAAAACACTTCCTCAGGATTTTTCCAATGAAAAAGAAGACCTATTACCATATACTGCTTATTACACCCTCTTGGTGTCCTTCCATTTCTGTCCTTTCAGTCACTTTTTATCGTCCAAAAATGTCAACCAGTACTTGGATAGCAGCAGTCTCTCAGGCCAACGTGAACTTTGTGGGGCTTGGGGGAAGTTCCGGGGACACTGCGGAGCTGTCGGGGCTCGCAGCAGCACCCAGCAGGAGCCAGGCCGGTCCCGCTCGCCTCCGGACAACGCGGGACGGTCAGCGGGAGTCGAGCGGGTCGAGAAAAGGGCAAACGACTTCGGGGCGTCCTTACTTCCACCCAGGCCGGACTTCCTTAGCAGTGGGTTGCGTGCATTTCATTCGGTTGTTGGCAGCTTTCGTCTGCCGTCTCTTAATTCCTCAGACCTGTGTGGAAAGGTTGGTTTGAGCTGCAGCACTGCCCGGGTAAGGAGCGGCCGCGGTTGTTCCCCCTGAGAGGCCGGGTCATCGGCCCTGCTTGATGCCGGGAGGCTCCGTGCCCAGCTGCCGGGCTGAGGTACCGGAGGTGGACTGAGGCAGGCCGGGCGCCAGCGCGGCGGGAGTCTGCAGGGAGGGAAGGGCGGGGAAGGTCATCCCGGCCCCAGGGGGTACAGGAGTTTCACCATAGCGCCTTTCCAGGTTTTTAACATGAGCAGAGGCCCGGTTAAAACTTAGGTTGGGAACCAGCGGGCACAAAGGTTTCATGGTCTCTCCAGACCCCCGGCGCGGCCTGCAGTGGCAGGCAAGCGCCTCAGGGCTGCGAGCACAAGCCCAGGCTCGGGACCTCAGCCAGGCGGCTTCTGTGGCCCCAGATGCACCACATGAGCCTTACTGAAATACAAACGCATGACAAGCTGCATATCCAGGAGTATTTTTATATGACTGAAATGCAAATGCACATGGAAAGAACCTTGGCTTGGTGGGCCGCTCCAGGCTGGGCAGGAGGCCCAAGGCATTTTTCCCAGAAGTATCTTAGTGTAAAAGATACATAGTGCCCAGTGTGCCCTTTGAAAATAGGGTAAATGTTCCTTAGTAATTTTAAGTGCTTTTAGGAAATGTTTTTCTGAAATTATGTCTTCCTTCTGGGGCTTATGTCTTGCAGAGGAAGCCCTCTCAGATGCAGATTCTTTACAGGCGTTTGGGTATCTAATTGCCATCTTAAGTTAGTTCAGTGGTAGTGAGCACCTGTACACATTTAGGAGAGTTGGATAGTGCCTTTTTTAAAATTACATTTTTAGATCTTTAATGTGTGTCTTAAGTTTTTCACCTTCTTATTTTTCCAGTAATAATTGTCATCTTTTTTTCCCCAAGTTTTTCAGAAGGTGGCAGCTGAGATTTCAGTGCAGAGCCATTGGTCCCTTGAACAAAATGACAGAAACTGGTGGTCAGGAACAGTCAAGATGGGTAACAACAATTATTATGAGTACAGCTCTGCAGGTACATTACCACCTGTCAACAACAGCATCCAACTCGCTAAGAAACGGTGGAAGAAGCCTATATTTCCTATATTCCATACATCACAATATTTTATGCAATGTAAATTAATGTAATTGTTTTAGGAGAAAACGGTGACATTAGTCAGAAGTTGTTTCTAAAATACTACTTGTTTTTTGTGCGCATTTTTTTTTCTAGCTACTCAGTACCTTTTGGGAGTATTTCCACCTTCTGTGCTGAGTTATACTGCTTTACTGTTGTCCTCCTGACTCATTTTCACACAGCTCTTCACCTCTTTCAGTAAACACATAATTCCATCAGAAAGGTTTTTAATTTTCTGAGTTTCTCGTGAAACAGTGCTTTCTACTACACAGTATCAACATTGGGGTAGATTATTACTCAGTAAGTGTGCAATTCAGTTTAAAATAGGTAATCTTACATATATTGATGTATATTTAGATCTGTTAATATGAGAAGCTTGGACTGCACTCCAAGGGTATGAAAGGGTATGACAAGGAGCTGGTAATTAGTTCCTGCAGCTGAGACCAGTTTCATGCCAGCTGGGGAGAATTTAGAGGCAAGAGGGGTTTGAGTCTCAAGAATATCTTATACAGGCTTGGCTGACAAAGCTATCACCCCATCTCAGCTGTATAAATGGGTCAATGGTGTTGATGTAATTCCTCCACCACCTTGGTTTAAAGTCTGTTCTTATTTGCCTGCTTGTTTTGAAATGACAGCCTGTAAACTGTTCCAATTTAGGAACTGCTTGAAGAGCAACTTGATCCACAATATGGTGGGAGTTTTATTAACCTTAATCCATAATATGATGAGAAGGTTATTAACACTTATTAACAAGAGGCCAAGCTGTACTCAAAACTACTGCTGTTGCTAAGGATTCCCCATGAAGAAAGATAAGGAATAGCTGAGTACAAATCTAAGATTGCTTTTCTTTCACAAAGGTATTGCTTTGTGCCAGTTTTGTTTACGAGCTTTCTCTTTTCCCTGTGCAGCTATCCTTTTCTTATAGTTCTTATTTATATTTGTGCATTAAAAAATTCAGTGTCAGCAGTGGCTTTGAAGCAGAAAGCTTTTCCGGAATTTTAGTTATTTTATATATATATAATATATGTAGTTATATGCAGCTGTCATTAAGGGTTCCCTTTCCAGATCATTTAAAACATTCCTCATTACTGTCTCCATCAGGGTCACCAGTTATACTGACTTTATTTTGTACTCTTCCACTAAATCATGATGCTCACCTCTATGGGCAAGTTGGCTGTGTTTTAAACAGGTGGATTAAAGATGTTGGCTGAAAAGGATTCAGTGATTTTTTTTTTCAAGGTGTATGTTTGAGCAGCTTCTGTGGAACATGTTGCAGAAATCCTTTTCACAGGCTGAAAACAATATCCAAACCACTCCACTGTGTAGATGATTGTGTTGCATAGTGCCATCTTCTAGTATTCCTTAGTAGGCTGTATTCTGTCAAAAAACTTTAAAGAAAATAATTTCCCATACAGATTTTCTGGACTATCTTCCAAATGAAATGCTGACATCTGGGAAATAATGTAGTCTAATTAACTGGAGTCATAGAAACACACTATGTTCCTCACTTATGCAAATTCACCTTTAGCACCTTCTACAAAACCAGACTGCGCAATGTTTTAGCTTCCTTACTGTGCAAGAGTTTCCTGTGGTAAACTGAATGTATGAGTACAGATTCAGTGTTTGAGAACTTCCATTTCAAATATTTCAAAATGTCATTAGCTGAAAAGGTTTAGTTAAAATGTCATTATTTTAGTGCACGTGGAATAAAAAATATTATTTTATTATTTAAATGATGCTAATGTTCTTTAAGAATAACGTGCTTTAAGAATATTTCTAACTTGTTTTAAAAACAATCTTTTAAAATTTATTTAGAATCATGAAATTTCTACAGTGCTACAAAGACAACATCACAGAGTTCGATACTCAGAATCAGTGGAAATAGGATCCGTGATTTTTTCTCTTTCTGGTACAGTACTTTAAAATTTATGTTTTAAACTCAGAAGTTCTAATGAGATACAAGATCAGGCCCCATTGCAGGCTACACTAAACTGAATAGAAGCTGCCTCACTGGAATGTCATGCAGTAGTGGAAGGAGCTGTGGTGTGATTCCACATAAATCAGACAGTAGAGAACTTTGAGAAAGAAATATTTTCATTGTTTTTTACTTTCTTTTGGGATGAATTGCAGAACAGCTACATTAGATCTGGTCAGCAGCAGCTAAACTGTTTAGTAAACTCTTGTTATAGCTGGACAAACATGTCAAGTGCTGCTGATCTGTAAGACAGCAAGCAAGATTTTTAGTATTCATGGCTGAAAACACAAGAGTAAACCGAGATCTTTGGCCTTCATCTTCTAAATTGAGTTTGTAGACCTGGTGGTAGCAGAGGAATTACAGAAAGGATTCTTTGTGCAGGCTTGGTTAGCAAATGACTGAAACTGTAAACATGAAATTCCTTCATTTTTAGAGCAGAAGATTCTTTAGACAAGTAGGGAAGATCCTGAAGCTTCCCTGAACTGTAGGGATTAACAGGGCACACACTGGCCTAGTGTTTTATATCCTCAGTTGTTAAGCCTCTTAAATTTCAGCCTCCTTAACTTTCACATTCAGAATAACTTAGTTGATGGGGTTTTGTCATTTTTATGGTACACAGTTAAGCTTACTTTTAGGATGCTACAAGTGTGTTTCATTCAAAACCAGAACTTGCTGACCTCTTTGTATTTACCCTAAATCAATTTCACTATAGTAGTTGCTTGTTCCTGAAGCACATGCTTTCAGAGGCATTCACGTGTCTTACTTTGAGTTGATTCAACAGTCAGGTCTTTATGATGCTATGGTCAAAAATAATCTGAGTCATTTGTAGATTTTTTTAAAAAATCCTCACTACAACTCATCAAAATCACATTATTGCATTTCACTGTCAAGATATGTAAATTCTTTCATCTGTTTTGTTCCATTGCCTTTTAAACTAATGTTTGAGTAAGAATCCTGCTTCCTGGTTTGTGATGAGAACTTCAATTACTGCCATGACATATACATCTATATAATTTTCTTCAATAGGTGTTGCATTTATACTGGCAGACACTCAAGACTTGCTTATGACAGGGGAAGAACAGTTTTTCAAAAGAATTCAGAAGTTCATAAACATTCATCGGAACAGTTTTTTGGTTTTGTCAGCTGCTCTTCATGGACCAGAAGAATGGAATGTCATGTTTAGGATTCAGACAAGGTATGATTTCAACATCAACACTTTTATTGCTAAGAAGAAATGAAGTCCTGGATTCGGGAATCTTATTGTACAAGTTATTTTCAGGAATAGGAATTTTATTTTGCTAATGCACTGGAAAATTATTTAAAGCATACACTTATTAAATTAAAAGAATCCTAAATTAATAAATCTGACATGTTATATGAAACAAGAGGGGATGTTCCTGAAAACATAGCAAATGACATCCCTTTCGATTGATTTAGGGCTATGTGATGTAATTCTGTCTTGAACTGGAAAAATAGGCAATTTTCTTAGGTCTGTCAGCATCTTTTTATGGTCATTTTCAAAACAGAACAGTTTCCTTAATGAGAAAATGCTTTATTGTAAAGTTCAGATTCTTTACCAGCTGTTAAAATCTTGGAGCAGTGTCAGTTATACAGAGGTAGAACAATTGAAATAATCCATGTTATTTTACAGCAGAAGTATAAAACTGGATATTAAAAATGGTTTGTTTAAAACCTGGAATTTCTCATGAAACCTGAAACTTACATGTTTCCATACATACCTGCTTTAAAGTTACCTGATTATGCTTCATACCTGTCAGAACTATTTTTTAGTAGGTACAGTAGTCCTGACTGCAGTTGATTTTCACTCTTGACATCGAAGAAGTGACTGTTCTAATGGAGTTTTCCATCTCTGCCTTCCTGAAACTAGCACCTGTTCCATTAAACCCAGGGCACACTGCCAAATGCTGAGTAGCAGGTTGTATGGGATGAAATATAGGAAATCTATTACCCATTTGTGATAATTCCATAAGTTTTTATGAAAAGTCTTAACAGCACTGCCACCATTCAATGAGAACATGTTCTTCAGCTGATGGTAATGCTAATTCTCAATCCACTTTGTGGTTATGCACAACAGACTTTGTGCACATTGATTTTTTTTAGATCCATGTGCTTTGCTACTACCCGGCAGCTTAGAGTTCTTGTATGTGAATCACTGGGTGAGCTTTTGCATTGCTTGTGTTGAAACTTGTGCCATATTCTCTGACTCCAAGTCACTTGTTGGATTTGTTGAAAAACAGAAAGTTCCTTGATATTTTCAAGTCTTCTTTGATATTTTCAGGTCTTCCTGTATTGCTATTTTTTTCTGCTAATCTATGGTTTTGTTGCAATTGGGAAGGGTTTTTTCCTTTTGATTAATAAGAACATTAAAGGATTGCTGTTTAACAACATGAACAGTGTTGTTGCAGGGTTATTACATCACAGAGGAGGGGGAAGGAAAGCAGTCTTTATTGTCACGGCTCAAATGATAATTCTACTCATGTCCTCACTAAATCCATCATGGTTTAGCAGTCTGGGCAGACCAAAACCCAGAGGACAGATTTGTTATTTCCATTATCTACCATCCCAAGGGAAGCTAAAAGGGAAATAAAGACAAGAGACTTAAAAGTTGGAAACTAGAACTGAAACAGGTTTACTAGGTCAGGAGCAGGGCAGTAGCATCTGGGATAAGGCACAAATATACAAAACCCCATCTCGATGCTGGCAAGGAGAGGTGCCACAGGGCCCCTTGCAGCAGGGCTGACTCAGGAGGGGCTCCACGGCTCTGTCCACCCCCTGATGGATCCTGCAGAGCACGTGGGGAGCTGGGGCTAAACCCCGGGAGTCTCCAAGGCCTGGGAGCACTGTGAAGCAGCAGGGAATACAGGAGCAAGAAAAAAGGGGTTAGGCTCTGGTCCTCCTGACGTTTTAAAAAGTATGAGCAGAAAATGGGAGGGAATACTGACCTCTCTGTGTTCCACCTCTCTGATCCCTCAGGGTCCTAAAGAACATATCTAGGTCCTTGTATTTGTACCAAAAATTAGCCTGGTCCACTCAAACTGTGACAAAATCCGTGCGTTAGTTTCCAAACACCTTGGAGCAAAGAACAGCTTTTCATTCTAACAGCAGTATTCTGTCCATTGATCAAACTAAATTTAGACCTGCTGTAGTTGGAAGCAAAAGCATTGATAGAAATGGCTTTTCTATGTGCCTCTAGGTAAGCACATTGAATTCTTTCTTTGTTGTGCTTTGCTCATTTACCCTTTGCTTAGCCCATTGCTAGTGTTAGCAAAGTTATATTTACTTATTTCCATAATCCCTAAATCAAACAATTTCTGCATCAGATTTTAGCAAAGCTCAATAGTGACCTGAGTGCCTACTCTTGCACTGCCTATAACATTTATTTTTGTTAATTAGAAGGCCTGGCAGCCAAATTCAGATGAGATACATAACCACCATGGGTCTTAATGTGAAGGAGTCCAAGTCATCAAGCAGACTGAGGGGAAGAACAGGTGGCAGTCACAGGAGGATGCAACTGAGCAGCAGGGGCACTTTGTTTGAATTAATTTTTTTTTTTTTTTAAATTTTAAATTCTTTGTTGTTAATTTCGTACCATGTTACAGCTCTACAAGAGAAAAGGGTAGCAATGCTGTTGTCACTGTTAACAACACCCTAAGTTACAAGGTGTACGGAGAGGCTCTATGCTTGCCTGAGCTTTGGTATCTCTTTTTCCATCACTGCACTGAATGGCAACTGATGCCACAGTCTTTTAAATCCTCAGATTCCATCTTCAAGAATGAATGAATATGAATAACATTATTTATAGAAAGAGAATGCATTCTAGGCTAAACTACTTGAATGAAAGAGACTTTACATCCTATTATCTTAACCATATTTGACGTACGGGTTGCTATATTTAGATAATACACTATAAAGATTTAGTTCAAATTCTGAAGTATTTTTCGCACAGCATTTTCAGATAGGTTCCTGCATTCTTCCAAAGCCATAAATAAAATAAATAACATCCAACATTTTTTTACTGGCACTGAGAACAGTCATCAACAATGTAGCAGAAGAGGGTTAGTTCTGACTGTACACATGGTTAAGTGTTCAATCAGAGAACCCAAGAAGAAAAACAAAACTCTAGAAAAAGAAAGGAGCCCTTCCATATCCCTCCTAAAGAAGCAATACAGAAATGGGACAGATGGCTGTACAAACAGCATGAATTCTCCAGCTGCCTTTAAAAATAGTCAATCTTTATGTACTTGTGGGGCAGGCCCAGTAAGGAGTTGTTTACATCGTGTGGGAATGCTTTTTGAATCTATGGAATAACAGATTAAATGTGCATTCTAAAAGCAACCTTAACCTATTTTGATGTGCAGATTCCTAGGAAGTAATTTACGAATAATACCAGTTCACAATACTGCTGAAACTGTGAAGTTAATGCTAACAATAGCTAAGGTAAGTCTGGTTGTGTTTACTTAAAAATATTAGTTCTTCAGAAGTCTAGCAGCTAGGAAAACCCAAGAACTGTAAAATACCTTTTTTTTTTTCCTTAATGAACCGTTTTGGGTCAGAGGGACCGACAATCATTGTCAATACATTGAAGTTAGGATGTTTTCACTGCATTTACTAGTGCAGAACCAACATGAGATCTAAATATGTAATGACTACAACTTAAAGGTAAAATGCCAACCTAAAAACTAATTACTTGTGGATTTTTAGTGATGCACATGCTAGAATATTATTTGTACAGCTTAATGTGCACCCTATTTTGTGAACCTTTTAAAGAATATTTTTCTATAAAAATTCTACTTTAGATACTAACCGTATCAGGACTAGCAGCATCCCCTGTACCAAAAAGACCAGGCTAAATGACATGTCAGGAATCAAAGGTGAATTTACATTTTATCCTTTCCTGAAGTAGGCATCTCACAATAATAAGCATCAGCCTGCTCAGAGTATTGATCATTTTTGAAGTGTGTAAGCTTTACTTCACTTTTTATACGGCAAAAGTTCTACTCACTGCAATGTTAAACTTAAACCTTTTAGGGAATCTTCTGGTATCAGGCCCAGTCTCTTAATACAGCATTAACCTAAAAGCTTTTAAGATTACTGCTGATCCTATAAACTTCAACTTGGTTTTCTACTTGTTCAGAATGTTGAAAGCAGATTTCAACAGGAGAGTCCCATAAAAAGAGAGGATATTACAAACCACAAGCCTGTCAGTTGCCATTACAGTATTTCTGCAAAGCCAGTTTAGTGAACTCATGTTTTGCCAGATAACCCCTAACTTTTTTGCCCAAGGTTAACAGACATAGCCAAGGGAGCAATACCACCCAACTTATCCTGAGCCACCGTGCCCATCTTCTGTGAAAATACTACCCAGGTAGTTAAGATGCAATGCTGACAGGTCTGGTTCTTTTAGGACTGGTCTTGCACCTAAAGGGATACATCACATCACTTTTGTGTACATCATGCCTGAACAGCTACTTCAGAAACCATTCAGATTTCACTGCTGAATAATTTTATGTTTGTAGTATTTGAAAATTAAGATGTTGAATGTTCTATTACTTAAGAGTTACTGTATCCTACTCATAATATTTTTCTTTCCTTTCAGATAACTTCCAAGCCACAAGCTGATGATATTCGTTACAAAATGGCAATTACAAAAGCCCATATCATAGAAAACAGTCCAGTTTGGAAGATGCTTCAGGAGTAACAGTTCCATAGTAATTAATTTAAAGTTTGGATTTTTTATTCATAAATAGAGTGGATACATATTAAACAAAATACAGAATGTTCTTAAAAATATAGTTACATTATAAAAGACTGTATAATACGACCTATGTATTTGGAATTAAAATTTATATTAAATAACATTAATAGCATTCATCATATCAAATGTCCCTCCTAACAAAACAAAAAGTGGTTTATCTACATTACTGAAAAGCCATCCTTATTTTTAACTTGATTCTGAACTTACAAGCTCATCTGTTTATAGTAACTTTCCAAAATATTCAATAGCTCTTAAGGAAAACTTTTTAATTAAAGATGATCAAAATTACTCCAAAATATGGTTTTCTTGTGCATAACCAGGTATTTGTAGGAAATGTTACATGGTGTGTTTTTTAATCACAAGTGATGCCCATTTTGTTACTAATTTTAAACACATAATTTGGCTCAAAATTGATGCATTTTCCTGAAATCTGGTTTCATTTGCAGTGTTCTTCATTTAAAGCTTATAGGCCTGTCTATAACTATAGAAGCTTGTTTGTCAACATTATAAAAAAGTGCTAATAAAAATACTTGTGCTTAAACAGTGCTTCTTAATGGTTCTCCAGTCACTTTATTAAAATCTTCATATAATCCACAACACCAGGCAGCAACTATTAACAGATTGTTTAAAATAACAGAAAAATTAATGCATAACCCTTCCTCTTTGCCACAGTATAAGAAAAAAAAAAACCCAAAAAACAAAAGCCTAAAACAAACAAAAAAAACCCCTGGGTTTTACTTTCTAATCTTAAAAAGCATCAAATTCTGGAGAGGAGTACATTACTAAAGAGGCCATCTCTGAATTCCACACAACAGCAGCAGAAGAAAATAAAGAACAGCAACAAGAAATATGAATAACATTTGCTGTTTGTCCAGAGGCCACTCTAAATTGCTCCTTTTCAACTAAAGTCTCAAGTGAAAATGATCTAATTAGAAGTGTTTTAATTTGAATCCTTCAGCTGACCCAACTGTTTTCATCCGTTACAGCTTTTCACTTCAATGAGTTCTTCTACACGAGCAAGAACACTTTCTATTAAATCAAATGTGAAGAGAGCAGAGTGTAAAACCTGAAATGACAGAAAAGACTGATGTTTTTATTAGAATAATTTTTTTAACCCACTGCATTCCTACAAACAAACTACATTTGTCTCTACATTGAAAATAAAATTTTAGCATCTCTGAATAGCTTTGAAGGAAACGCTGAGTTACCTGAAGCTGCATTTCAGTAGTCATGGGAGGCATCTTTTCCCCACCAACAGTTACAGAACAAACTGTGTTAGAACTCTGTGCCTCTGTAGAAGAAAATAGCCAACAGAGATCAGGCTGCTGTTTCACATAACTTTTAAAATTAAGAGAATGTTTAGTATCTTACATTTCTAGACAATAACTGCCACAAACCTTGGGAATGACCAAACACAGCACAAACAGTGCTGAATGTTAAGAGAAAGGCAATTTGAGCTAGATGCAGTCTCTAAACTTTCTATAGCATATTTGACTACATTACTAACCAGGCAATATCTGCAACTCAAAACAATTCTATATAGCTAGAATACTCCTTTTAAAAAGAAAAAAATATATAAACTTGTAATTTTTATACATTTTTAGTATTTCTACATCAAGAAGAGATAGTAGAAAGTTCTCTAGCTCAACTTCATGAATCCAGACATGAAGTATTTTGTTGAGAAAAGGCTGCAAACTTCTTTCTTTCAGGCAATTACTTGTAGCAGGAAAAACTACAAGGAAAAGTCTCAAAACTAAGGGGAATAACCTATATTCAGACCACATTTGAAATTCAATATAATGCTTACAAAATTGATTGGGGAAAATTACATTGGGGAAGAAGGCTAAACCATTCACTGTGAGTTAGATGTTCTCTTCCAAACTCCAATCTCTTTATGCTTTGTCAAAGGCTTGGGAAATACAAGAGCTTCATGGCTCATTGTAAATTACTCCCTTTAGGAAAATACACACAGGTTGCCTTCAGAAAAAATTTTACTTCTCTGGCTCATATAGTTTACAACAACAGAAAAGGATAAGGCTAGGGGCAAATACTGACATTTTTGGTAGCAGAAATGCTTTCCTTGGGCTGTCTTAATTATACTGGAGATCATAAAGGAACAGAGCATCTAACATAACATAAACAGAAATGCCCTGAAGCTGCTCTAGCTCTCGTACCCTGTGGAATGTCTCATCTTAACCAGCACAATCTGACTCAGTGTTGCTTTAACAGAGCAGCTCTTTGTTGTGTCAATTATTTCTTCTCTTCTTAACCTCCCCACACCTAGTATTAGACCTAAGAGCTACATATTCACAGAGAGACTTAGATGCTCCTCTCTAACTGTAAAATCAAGATTATAAATGTAGAACAAGTTTTGAAGATCTTCATATGATATTTCTAACATGTTTCCATAAGGGTTACAGGTATGTTGAGAAAATGTCAGATTTGTCTGACAAATTATGAAAATTATTAATATAAATATATAAGGTACATAATTTTTATTATTATTTTGGGTTAGTGTCAACAGTTAAATAAAACAATCTACACAGCACTTACCGTTTCCAAAATGTCTAAATTTGAACTAAGCTAAGAAAAAGAAAACAACTAACCTCTTCTGTTTTCTTTCTTATTTTTTATTTCTGCTTCATAGTGTGCTTTTGACATATTGAGTCCTACATGCAGTGGTTTTAAAAAATTTTGCTGAATCTTGCCAAGTGTGGTCCATACACCGGTCTATTCAAACAGAAAAGGGAAGGTTACAAATTAAGTTTTAATGAAGCATTGCTAGTTTTTTTAGCACAAGTTCTTGGACTAGCCTTCCCAACATACACTTCTGTGCTGTGAGGAAGAAGAAAAAATATCATTTAGACTCATCCATTTCAGCATGAATTGCATCACAGTGGAAATTTAAGCTCCTCTCTCTCTCCTAATTTTTCACTATTTGTTGAAAACTGGAGGATGAAGCAGTCAAAAAAAAATAATGCCATAACAAAAGCTCTGATAACTGTCATGCTCCCCACATATTTAAGGATCTTGTCTAAAAAACATTCAGTTTAAGAAGCATCGTAATAATGTTACTGACTATGCTACTACCCCATCCTTAGGCACAATCACCAAAGATACACATGAACTTCTCCCCAGTTTGGCACGGGTGAAAGGAGAAGCTTACGGTAATGGCACTCAGGAAGCAAGAGATAAAAGGATAAAATGCTGAAAAGTAAGGCTGTTCAAGGTTATGCAGCACAAGAGGAAAACCCATTTGCCTGGGCACCTAATGAACTTGCAGTTACAAAACTGCTGTAGAAGGAAACTTATAAAGCAGTCTTTGTGCCTTTAGATATAGGAGCCATTTATATGATGCCTGTCTGCAGGCAGTATTCTCAAAGGGCAGAGAAAGGACAACAAAAATAAGATTTCTTAAGCAGAGTTACTGATTACAGTGGAAAATTCACCATATTTTTATGCCAAATGACAGTGAACTGGTCAAATATGAAAACTGGCAATTACTTCCACCAGAATGGGGCTAAAAATTAAGAAATAACTTTCCAGAAAAACACTGATTTGTAAACCTGATCAATGAAAGTGCTTAGTCCATAGCAATCAAAACATCTGAACTGACATTAAAGGAAGAATTTTATTTCTGCCTCACTATATGAACTTCATATATGCATCATATATGCATCAACAAGACTTGATGATCTTGAAGGTCCTTTCCAACCATGATGACTCTTATGATTCTGTGAAGGAAGACAAGAAGTCAAGGAGAACTGGGAGGGCTTAAGCTTAGGGGAAAATTTCAGAAGAGCTGATCTTTTCTTTTTTTTTCCCCTACATCTTTTTTATGCTAGGCACTACACAGCACAGGTACAGGAATTGTGTGCTATTTACATATAGATTTTTACTACTAATAAAAGAGCAATACTTCATTTTTTACAAAGCTATACATTTACATGAACTGAGCAGACCATAATCAGCACTAAAATAGTAATCTTCCTGTAAATCTAAGAAACTGATATAGTACATCAATACTAATTACATAAATATTAAATTAGAAAGGCACCAATTGAAAGCTATTTTAATATACATTTTGATTATCATTTTTGTTATCAGTGCAAGCTGTATTATTATTACTCAGACTAATAACATCTTTTGACACTTATAAAACTTGTATTCATAGATCTCAAAGTGCTCTAAAAGCAGGTAAGAATTTTTTCTGTATTTTAAGAAAATATTCTGAAGTCTAGTACTCCAAACCATAAATAAAGTGAAGGAACCTGGAAGAACAAAACACCTTAACATACTTGTCTGCTGGTTAGAATATTCATCTAACCATGATATTGCTTACTGAAGTCAGGAAAGGTTTTTCTATACTTTAAAACTGAAAAACAATTTTTCCTTAAATTTTCACTAACTTAACCAAATATTTAAATGCAAAAATCAAAACTTTTAGTACTCTGTTTGGGTTGGAATTCAAAGTTCATCTAGTCCAGTCCTCTTGCTATGAGCAGGGACATCTTCAACTGGACCAGGACACAGTTGTTTGCTTCATGTTACAATGGACAAAAAGCTGCTGCATTGCATAAACCAGAAGAATAGTGGAACACGATAGTTTGAAAGAGTCAAGAAAAGTTGCATTTACTATGAGAATAATCAGGCATTTGGCAGCACAATGTAATTGGAAAACTAGACACATAATTCCATTGACTCTTCAGTGCTGTAGCAAAACAATGCAAGTCTGAGCACTTACAAACCAGCTGCTAGAATATGGAATCCAGATATCAACACAGTTTGAATAATTCAAACAAGGGTCCCATTCATGAACTGCAGGTGGACAGCACTGACTGTACATTAAAACAGCAGATCCACCACAATACACTACACTGAAAGCAGTTGATTAACAAAGAGTTTGCATTGATCTACCTGTAACCATTGTTGCTGACTGATTCAGCCAGAAAAAACCAAAACAAAAGAAAGGAAGAAGTGGGGATTACAACTACAGCTATAAAATCCTGCTTTAAACTGAGGTAGCATAATGCATGGGTAACATACAGAAGGGCAGTTTCAATTTTTTAAATACATTGCAAAGTTATATATGCAGAGTATTTCTGGAATATCTACATTCAAACATACACATATGGAAGAAGTTAATGTAAAAAGATATACCTATAATAAAAATATAGGTTAAACACAGTGGTAGGCAGTTTAGGTTGGCAAGTTACTTTTGTGCATAAAACATTCTCAGCTGTATCTGGTAATGCAATGTAGGTGAAAATTGGATAGGTCTGGCCAGATAGATCTTGGAGACAGGAATTTTTCAATGCTATTACCTAGAGAAGTTTTAACATGTACCTATGATACAGTTGTTGTAAATATAGAATACTGTTTTGCACAACTAAAAACTATTTAAATATGATTATTAAATACTTTCCAATAAATCTTAATACTATTACCTTTAAGCATAATGCACAAAATCTATTTTGCCTAGAGACTAATAAAATGGATCTTTTGAACTGCAAAGTTTGTATTATTATTATTATTGTTGTTACTGTTATCGTTATTATTATATCCAGTTTGAGACTTGAGGGGTAGCAATGCATAAATAAGCAAGGCTAAAAAATAGTTTCTGTCGTGGGAATA
The DNA here is from genome assembly GCF_003957555.1 of Calypte anna. Classification (NCBI taxonomy): domain Eukaryota; kingdom Metazoa; phylum Chordata; class Aves; order Apodiformes; family Trochilidae; genus Calypte; species Calypte anna. The sequence continues at coordinate 14,145,641 of NC_044254.1, read as the reverse complement.
TTTGATAGAAGTATTATTTCATGCTGATAAACTCTAAGATCATGGACATACAACACAGTTCATTAGGAGAGTAAAAGGATTAGTTTGTTCACCTTAACAGTGAAGTATGAATGCAATCAAATTTCATCAGAATAATATATGACTTCCCATAGTTAGCAAAAACATCAGTTCTGGATTACTATCCATTGCAAAGAAAAGAAAAAAACTATGGTTTTGAATCAAAGATTACACATGCTCACATTAGTCCAGCTCTCAACCTTAACTAATCAATCATTTTCAAATCAGTTAGTACTTACTTGATTATCACTTTCACAATCCTTAATGACTAAGTACCTCAGTAGATTCAGTGATGCCATAATCCTGTGAATTAAAAATACACTATTATTTAGAAATCGGATTTATATTACAGGGATAATTATATAGCTGCCCACTAGCTAGATACCCTAAAAATATGAATTTGTACAAAATGTAACCACTCTGTTGAGCAATATAGTTTGGTCTAGAGCATGAGTGCACAGTAACATCCATGTTACAAGAGCTGGCACTTTGCAAGCAAGATCAAACTGTCAGCAAATGGGAGAAGGCTGGTGGTGACTGTGATGGAAAGAGTTCTCTGAAAAGATAGAACCTTATCAGAGAGTCTGCAATGTGCATCACTGATGATCCACAATTGATATGAAGCCAGTGTGGCAGTTTTATTACTGTATTGAACTTTTACTTTTGAGTGCTTTTTAAAAATATGCCTTTTGTTTTATCATACATTTTAGCAGAAATTATTTATTGCTTTTTCCAGGTAACAGTGCAGTTACAGAACACCTGGGGTCTTACGTAGTTTTGTGTCCATCTGGACACTATCACC